>NC_057813.1:539738569-539752470 GCF_018294505.1 Triticum aestivum | reverse complement strand
GTACCTCTCCGGCGAGCCACCCTCCCCGCTGCAGCTGGTTCTTCCTTAACTCCGGCGAGCCCCCCACCCCCTGAAAATCGACTGACCCAAAAGTTGATTCAGTCGACTGAAGTGTAGCTAAATCGGAGCACCATCGCAAGCAAGAGCAAGAGCGAGAGCAGTAGCGCGAGCAAGAGCAAGAGCAAGGGCAATAGCAAGAGCAGACCAGGCAAGGGACTGAGAGCAATATCAGAGCAGCAGCGCGAGTGAGAGGTAAAGCAACAACAGCTCCTACTGATGTGGACGTCGCCGCTGAGGGAGCGACTCCGTGGTGGAAGTGGCCGGCGATGCCACAGTGGATGGAGCCGTATTGTGTCGGCTCAGGACCGAGCGCCGACAGCACCGTGAGATCGAATCAAGAAGAAAATGCGGTGATTATTGTACAACCTCTTTGGTGGCGCCGATTAGGCCGCGGGTTCATCTGAGGAAATGGTGATGATGCTGCTCTTTCGGTGGTGCAGGTGAACATGGTGGTGTGGGAATGAAGGTGGCGCGAAAGACGAGGGGAACATCGGGGCAGGTCCTTGGAGGTGGAGGACGGGGTGGCTGAACCGGCGGGACGACGAGATCGACGACAGATCCTCATCCGGTATGATGGATGAGGGACGTCGAGGTGTTGCTATGGACGATGTCGTTGGGGAAGAGGCTCCAACTAGGTGGCGGACGGAGGAGGGTGTGGGGCTTCGTGGGTTTTCGCAGCCTTGATGTATGAATGGGTGGGCAGATAGGATGGGAGTGGCTAACCATGGCTTAGGGATGCGCTTGTCCGAAATATGGGGTAAGTTATGAAAGTACCCCCACTGATTTGAGGCGTTTCTTTCGGTTCAGGGGTATCACGGGCATTTAGCATGTCAGGATTTCAGAATAGGTGGGAGTTTTCATGCATGTTGTAATTTTGTAATAGCAAGGCGTGGGTTGCGATGGAGGGAGTTGTCGTAGCACAACGAGACAAAGATATATCTTAAATATTTGGGGCTAACAAGGCACGGGTTGAAATTTCCGGACAAGCCTAACGTGTACTGTACCAAACCAATTCGCACTACAAATGTCATTCAAAACTTTGAATTCATGTTATGTTCAATTAAAATATTTCGCTATGTGTATAATGCATGCAACCTACTACTACTCAAATGAACATTTTAGTGCATTCCAAACGTATATACTACCGCTTCGATATGAACTAAATTTAAATTCGTTTCTCTATTTGAATAAGATCTACAACAATGAGTGTTGTGAAGTCAAACCATTTGAATTTGTTTCTCTATTCTAATAAGATCTACAATCACCATTATTGTCAAGTTAAACCATCGTTTGTGTATTATCTTCACAGCACACCACATGATTAGTCTTGAGTTACATATGAACTATGTGTACTATATGAACTCGAACTCGATTTTTTGAATCCACTTTATGTTGATTTCAAATCACAATACATTTCATGCTCTAGCTAGATCTTCATAATCTAAACCATATCTCATATGTATAATGTGTTTATCATATAATCTATGGTGCCCCGCCCCCTACGCCTACAAGTATTTAGATGTGAGTTGCAAACACCAAAAATTACCACAAATTCAAATAAAATGTGTGAATGTTCGATATATAGTATTGTTTAGATTTTTCGATATTTAGTTGTAAGCTGCAAACGCCACACATTATCACAAATTCAAATAAAATGTGAGATTGTTCGATGTATAGTATGGTTTAGATTGTTAGACATTTAGCTGTGAGATGCAAATGCCATGCATTATCACATTATGGTATAACATGTGCAAAACCACAACACGCATATCACCGCTGTATTCATTCATGCATATGTTTATAACACTATGATCTCCTATTCAAATATATGAATCCACTTTCATATCAAATTATGATCTTTGTTAGTCTCTTACACCCACACAATCCTCTAACCTTTGTAGCTACCACTAACTTTCTCTCGTGCATGCACACGTCCTCCTCGCCCCCTCCCTCGGCATTCTATCAATCGTGCACATTCATTTTATTTTCTTCAGGTAGTTCTCCCACAGTTTCCACAACTTCTTTCCAACACACACCGATCGATAAACCTCTCCAGCAATGTTTGCCTACAACATACACACGCACCTTCCATCTCCTCCTTTATGTGCCCATGCCTCGTGTCTCTCATACAGTCCGACACACATGTAAACTCTCGCCCCTCTTTTCATCGATCTCACAACTGCACACTCCTCCCCCTATCTAGCCAGTAGCTCGGCCTCTCGCACCACCTCCTAGCTCCATTCTATCTGTCTATCTGTCTCGCTGGGCCTTATTTGCCTCTACCAAATGGATGTACACCGACCGATCTCCCGCTATACATATAGCTAACTAGGTCCTTATAACTCATTTTTTCCCACGCGTTGATCGATCTACCTCATTAGTTATGTCTCTCCCTTCCTTCGACAAACAAAAATTGATCTACTGATCTAGTTAGGTTTGCTTACCAAATACATGGTTCCCCTTCATCATTCATGGATGCGTCTCGGCCGATCTATCACGCACAGGCACACACAGAAACACATCCCCACTCTTATTGATAATATTGCAGTTCCACCCTCAGTTTGTCTAGTAGGCCTCTCCCACCATCTTCGAGAAGCAACTCCATCACCCATCCAGCACTCTACCCCTCTCGCTCCCTCTATCTCTCTCCTCTCTCTCTGTCCCATCCTATTTTCCGTCCTTCAGTTATGTATGGATGTCGACCGATCTCCCTCAAGACATAGCTGGGTCTCTCCTTCTCAACACATATACGAGTCGTTCTACCTCTATAGTTAGGCCTCTGCCTCCCTGTCCCCCCCACACACCGATACATGGAGCGCTCTAGTCATATCTCCCTGCCACACACAAAGTTGACATGTGCCCTCTGACGTTCTGGTAGGTCAGTCGTCCTATATCTTTGACTTGCACACACACACATTTTCGACGGCTCTCTTCATCGATCTCGCACCCACCCACTTGATCCTCTCTTCGACTCTATCGATATCTATGACCCCTCCTCTCTTCTCGTGGATTGCCCAACCCTCTATATATGATATGGATAGGCCTCCATTTCACACACATTGCATGCAAAATTTTGTTTGAGATGTCATAGACACATATTCCCAGAAATACATTCATGAAATCAACCCCCCCCCAAACAAAAAACACTCCCGAACACACATGCCATCTATCTAGGTTTGTATCTCTCTCACACACACCCACGTAGGTGGGAGACGTGCACGAAGAGAAGAGGTGCACGCGCGGTGCACGTACTCCCGTCTCTTTCCCAACCACACCCACGCGGGTACACGGTGGAGCTCATTTCTGTACGAAAAGGCAGCCCAGGTGGTAATTTGACACATGTACTGGTTGTCCACTTGATGGAGGGAGGATCGTCTACCATGGGTGAACAAACAAATTGCGACTTGACGGGTTATGTTAAAAAATAGGCAAACCATGTGGGGCCTACCTTAGAGGCAAGGCTCTATACACTGGAGCACTTTTGATGTGTCCTGTCAACTCGTAGAACGAGGAGAAGCTTGCTTAGTACGTCGTCTCCGCCGCCCACGGGTGCGGTGGCTCACAGGATAAGGTGAAGCTTGCTTACTAGTAGTACTGTATGCCTTTTACGCCCGCTCCCTTGCCCACGTGCGTGGTGGCTCGCAGGACGAGGAGAAAATTTTACTACTCCCTCCGTTTACTCCTCGTCCCTACCTTGGTTAGAGAGATAATCATATTGTTTGGAATATATATGTCCTTTAATAGATTTCAATATGAACTACTAGTACAAACTCCAAACACTGATGTATATAGACGTATTTTAGAGTGTAGATGCACTCATTTTGCTCCGTATGTAGTCCATATCGAAACGGACGTAATAGTACGCACTCTCCCTCGCCCCTCGACCCTCGCCCACATGGTCGACGTGCAGCAATTCATTCGGTCTCATATAGCCAGAACGATATATAGTCCAGTACCATTATTGCTCGACTTCCTGAAGAGGCGAAGAGCCAATCGCAAGGTTAATATTTTGGAGATGCCAAGCGCAAGGTTTATAGGAGAACGAGTAGTAGGTGTCGCGTCATTTATAAATAAAGTTTTTTTCTTCAGTGGCACGTACGTAATATAATAGGTTCATATGGAGAGAAAAGGAAACCGATCCACTATATACATAGTAAGGACGGGCCAGTCTACACGGTTGCTTGCTGGGGTTGCTCTCTTCACACTCTCTCGCACAAAACGACTGTGGACACATCTCTAACATCCTGGCGAATCACGTTCACCGGGGGAAGGGGTGGATGCTTAGTGTAGATGCGGTCACCGTCGCCAACGGCGAAAACCCACTGTCGGCACGTCCCGATCAGGGGTCCCCTCCATCTCTCTCACAAAGCCGGTGAGGTTGCCTTCGTCCCTTACTCACTGCCGTGACGTGGGCAGTTGCCGCCTCCCGCCGCCCTCCTCAAGGTTGAGCTACGTCCTGACATCCCTCAGGTACAACTCCCTTTACAGCCGGCTTGCACCACTGCTCCAGCTGCCCACATCACTCCATGTGGATATTTCTCTGCTTCTTTGCCCCGCACATACCTCTACTGCCTTCTACGCACTGTATTGGTGATGAGTTTATGTCTCATCAACTAGTCCCAGTAATTTTATTCTAATCATGCTTCTTCAATTTCTTTGCCATAGGGATGCTCATCTCGATTTTGGTGAAACTACACAAAATGATCTGATGGTCAAAGGGTTGCAAACTTCATTTCTTGGGAATCCAACATTGCCAGCAAATTAAAGCCTGGTTAGGGTTTACAGTTCAAGGGCCAGGGACTGCATGGATCATTTTTTCTTTAGCTGTCTCTGTTCCAAAATAAGTTTCAACTTTAGTAGTAGTACAACTTTGTACTAAAGTTTCCATAAAGTTGAGACACTTATTTTGGAACGGAGGGAGTACATATTGGCTATGATCTGTCAATCATTGAGATGCAATAGCATGCATGTTAGTCTCTTTTGTATTTGATGAAATATTGCAACGGGCAACCTTGGATGCAAGATACATGAAACAGAAGCTGGAAGCTTCATAGCATTGTACAAATTTATCTCACTGATAAATTACAGTATGTACTATACTAGTACTATGTAAAGAGTTAGGTGTCGCACGGTGTGATAGTGTGAGGTGGGCCATGTTATCGCTGAGACTGCATGTTTTCATTGCTCTCGCACTCCTGCGCTGTAAGAATGGAGAAAATTGTAATCTAGTAGTACCTCCTTTCACCGAAAGCGTGGGACATCTAGCAGTCCTACCACCTCAGCAATAATGACCAATGAGCCGTTAAATCACATAGACCCAGCAGTAAGTTGGACGGACGAAGCAACTGATACGTCTCCAACGTATCTATAATTTTTGATTGCTCCATGCTACTTTATCTACTGATTTAGGCAATATTGGGCTTTATTATCCACTTTTATATTATTTTTGGGACTAACCGATTAACCGGAGGCCCAGCCCAGATTTCTTGTTTTATGCCTATTTCAGTGTTTCGAGGAAAAGGAATATCAGACGGAGTCAAAACGGAACGAATCAACTGGAGAAGTTATTTTTGGAAGGAAAGCAACGCAGGGAACTTGGAGTGCACGTCAGGGGAGATACAGGCTGCCCACGAGGGTGGGGGCACGCCCCCTGGGAGCGCCCCCCGCCTCGTGGGGCCCCCGTACCTCCACCGACGTACTTCCTGCATCCATATATACCTACGTACCCTAAAACTTCCAGAACAGAAGATAGATCGGGAGTTTCGCCGCCGCAAGCCTCTGTAGCCACCAAAAACAATCGGGACCCTGTTCCGGCACCCTGTCGGAGGGGGGGATCCCATCACCGGAGGCCATCTTCATCATCCCGGCGCTATCCATGACGAGGAGGGAGTAGCTCACCCTCGGGGCTGAGGGTATGTACCAGTAGCTATGTGTTTGATCTCTCTCTCTCTCTCTCTCTCGTGTTCTCTCTCGTGTTCCCTCTATGGCACGATCTTGATGTATCCCGAGCTTTGCTATTGTAGTTGGATCTTATGATGTTTCTCCACCTCTACTCTCTTGTGATGAATTCAGTTTCCCCTTTGAAGTTATCTTATTGGATTGAGTCTTTTATGAGAACACTTGATGTATGTCTTGCGATCCACTTGATGTATGTTTTGGTGATCAACTTGCGGGTTTCGTGACATTGGGAACCTATGCATAGGGGTTGGCACACGTTCTTGACTCTTCGGTAGTAGCTTTGGGGAACTCTTTGAAGTACTTTTATGGTTGGATGAATCTGAGATTGTGTGATGCATATCGTATAATCATGCCCACGGATACTTGAGGTGACAATGGAGTATCTAGGTGACATTAGGGTTTTGGTTGATCTGTGTCTTAAGGTGTTATTCTAGTACGAACTCTTTTATAGATCAATCGGAAAGAATAACTTTGAGGTGGTTTCGTACCCTACCATAAGCTCTATGTTTGTTCTTCGCTATTAGTTGCTTTGGAGTGACTCTTTGTTGCATGCTGAGGGCTTGTTATATGATCTATCTATGTTATTATTGTTGAGAGAACTTGCACTAGCAAAAGTATGAACCCTAGGCCTTGTTTCCTATCATTGCAATACCGTTTACGCTCACTTTTATCACTTGTTACCTTGCTGTTTTTATTATTTCAGATTACAAATACCTTTATCTACTATCTATTTTGCACTTGTATCTTCATCTCCTCGCCGAACTAGTGCACCTATACAATTTACCATTGTATTGGGTGTGTTGGGGACACAAGAGACTCTTTGTTATTTGGTTGTAGGGTTGCTTGAGAGAGACCATCTTCATCCTATGCCTCCTACGGATTGATAAACATTAGGTCATCCACTTGAGGGAAATTTTCTACTGTCCTACAAACCTGTGCACTTGCAGGCCTAACAACGTCTACAAGAAGAAGGTTGTGTTGTAGACATCAAGCAGTTTCTGGCGCCGTTGCCGTGGAGGCTAGGTAAAGGGTACTCACACTCGTCAACTAAGCTCTTTTTTTGGTGAGGTTAGTGCTTGAAGGTATATCTTTAGATCTTGCAATCGAATCTTTTTGTTTCTTGTTTTAGCACTAGTTTAGTTTATAAAAGAAAATTACAAAAAAAAATGAGTTAAGTTTGTCACATACGCTTCACCTTTTTAATATATTTCATGAGTATGATGGAAAGGAAAATTGTGCTCAAGTACTAGAAGAAGAATTACATAGAATTCTTGGCATAAAATATGTGAAAGATGAGCATGATTGCAATGTTGTTAGTATGAATTTCCTGAATACCCTTGATGCTAATGATATGCAAAGCCACAAGCTTGGGGAAGCTATGTTTGATGGAGATGATATTTTTTGTCCCCCAAGCTTTGATGAGCAAATTTACTATGATGAAAGCATGCCTCCTATCTATGATGATTATTGTGATGACATGTATGCTTTAAAGAATAATGATAACCATGAAACGTGTCATCTTGATCTTAATTTTCAATCACATGATAGTTATTTTGTTGAGTTTCCTCCCACTACTATTCCGAATGAGAAGAATTTTGTGTATGTGGAGAGTAGTAAATTTTCTATGCTTGTAGATCATGAAAAGAATGCTTTAGGTGCTGGTTGTATTGTTGAATTCATTCATGATGCTACTGAAAATTATTGTGAGGGAGGAGTATATGCTTGTAGGAATTGCAATAATGTCAAGTTTCCTCTCTATGTGCTTAAATTCTTGAAGCTATGCTTGTTTTTCCATCCTATGCTACTTGATTATTGTTCCCATAAGTTGTTTGCTCACAAAATCCCTATGCATAGGAAGTGGGTTAGGCTTAAATGTGCTAGTCATTTTCTTCATGATGCTCCCGTTATGTTTCAATTCTTATCCTTTATGTGATCATCCTTTATGTGATCATCATTGCTATCATCATGCCTAGCTAGAAAGGCAATAACGAAAAGCTCTTGTTGGGAGACAACCCAATATTTATCCTTACTGTTTTTGTGTGTCCACATGGTTATGCTACTGTAGTAATCATGTTTTATAGCTTTTGTTTCAATAAAGTGCCAAGTAGAACCTTTGGGAAGACTTGGGTGAAGTTTATACGATCTTTCTGTGAAAAACAGAAAGTTTAGCGCTCACGAGAATAGCTGATATTTTTTACTGGAGAGTGCTTTTAGGTTGATTCTTTTTGCAGATGATTAATATACAAATTACTCAGGTCCAGAAATTTATTTCATAATTTTTGGGGTTTCATAAGTATACGTTTCATACAGATTACTACAGACTGTTCTGTTTTTGACAGATTCTGTTTTCATTGTGTTGTTTGCTTATTTTGATGAATCTATGGGTAGTATTAAGTGGTTTGAACCATAGAGAAGTTAGAATACATTAGATATTACACCAATATGAATTTATAAAGAGTTAATTACAGTACCTAAGTGGTGGTTTTATTTTCTTATACTAACGGAGCTTACGAGTTTTTTGTTGAGTTTTGTGTGGTTGAAGTTTTCAAGTTTTGGGTAAAGATTCGATGGACTATGGAATAAGGAGTGGAAAGAGCCTAAGCTTGTGTATGCCCAAGGCACCCCACGTTAAAATTCAAGGACAACCAAGCAACTAAGCTTGGGGATGCCCCGGAAGGCATCCCCTCTTTCGTCTTCGTTCATCGGTAACTTTACTTGGAGCTATATTTTTATTCACCACATGATATGTGTTTTGCTTGGAGCGTCATTTTATTTTGTTAGTTTTTTCTTGCTGTTAGTTAGAATAATGTCTTTCATCTTTAGTTTCAATAAAAAAGTCAAGGATAGCCTTTGCCATGCTTATTTTGCTAGTATACATATTGCTGTTTGAAAACAGAAAGTTTACCGCTGTTGCAAAAATTCCCTAGAAAAGTCAGAGAATAGTATAACGTTGAATATTTTTGAATATTAAGGTCTGATAAGTTTATTACAGTGGGAATTTTAGTTCATAATTTTTGGAGTCATGGAAGTATTCATACTCTTGCATTCTTTATAGACTGTACTGTTTTGGCAGATTGCTGTTATGGTTGCATTGTTTGCATATGTTTGCTTTTTTAATGATTCTATTTGAGGATAGGAGTATTAAATATACAGAGGCATATAGTATGCAATGTTGAATAATAATTTAAGAGATTTGTTACAGTAGAAGATGATAAGGTTTTGCATTGGTTTATACTAACCTATCTCACGAGTTCTTGTTGAGTTGGTTGTGAATGAAGCTTTTGATAAAAAGAGAAACCGTGATATGAGAGGAATTAAGGATACATAAAAGTTCAAGCTTGGGGATGTCCAAGGCACCCCAAGATAATATTTCAAGAAGTCTCAAGCATCTAAGCTTGGGGATGCCCCGGTAGGCATCCCACCTTTCTTCTTCAACAATTATCGGTTAGTATCGGTTGAGCCTAAGTTTTTGCTTCTTCACATGAGTTGTGCTATCCTTGCAATGTAGTTTTATTTAGATTTTCTTGCTGTTTGAATAAAGTATCAAGATCTGAAATCCTTTAATGAGAGAGAGTCTTTGCTTAGTTGCATGATTATTTAGCTACTCATTGATCTTCACTTATATCTTTCAGAGCAGTTTGTCATTTGCTCTAGTGCTTCACTTATATCTTTTAGAGCACGGTGGTGTATTTGTTTTAAAGAAACTATTGATATCTCATTCTTCACTTAAATTGTTTTGAGAGTCGTTAATAGCATGGTAATTTGCTTAATGTTAATATACTTGGTATTCAAGATATGTGAAACTTTCTTTTGAGTGCGTTGAATACTAAGATAAGTTTGATGCTTGATAATTGTTTTGAGATATGGAGGTGATAACATCAAAGCAATGCTAGTTGGGGTGATTATGAATTTAAAGAATTCTTGTGTTGAAGTTTGTGATTCCCGTAGCATGCACGTATGGTGAACCGCTTTGTGATGAAGTCGGAGCACAATTTTATTTATTGATTGTCTTCCTTATGAGTGGCAGTTGGGGACGAGTGATGGTCTTTTCCTACCAATCTATCCCCCTAGGAGTATGCGTTTAGTGCTTTCGTTTTTGATGACTTCTAAATTTTTGCAACAAGTGCATGAGTTCTTTTGATTAATGTTGAGTCCATGGATTATACACTCTCTCACCCTTCCACCATTGCTAGCCTCTCTAATACCGCACACTTTTTGCCGGTATCATACACTCGCCATATACCTTCCTCAAAACAGCCACCATACCTACCTATCATGGCATTTCCATAGCCATTCCGAGATATATTGCCATGCAACTTTCCACCTTCCGTTCATATGACACACATTACTTTTGTCATATTGCTTTTTGCATGAACATGTAGTTGACATTGTATTTGTGGGAAAGCCACCGTTCATAATTCTTTCATACATGTCACTCTTGATTCATTGCATATCTCGGTACACCGCCGGAGGCATTCATATAGAGTCATATTTTGTTCTAAGTATCGAGTTGTAATTGTTGAGTTGTAAGAAAAAATAAAAGTGTAATGATCATCATTATTAGAGCATTGTCCTAGTGAGAAAAGGATGATGGAGACTATGATTCCCCCATAAGTCGGGATGAGACTCCAGACTTTATGAAAAATAAAAGAGGCCAAAGAAGCCCAAATAAAAAAGAGAGGACAAAGGAGCCCACCAAAATAATAAAAAAATGAGAGAAAAAGAGAGAAGGGTCAATGCTACTATCCTTTTACCACACTTGTGCTTCAAAGTAGCACCATGATCTTCATGATAGAGAGTCTCATATGTTGTCACTTTCATATACTAGTGGGAATTTTTCATTATAGAACTTGGCTTGTATATTCCAATGATGGGCTTCCTCAAAAGTGCCCTAGGTCTTCGTGAGAAACCAAGTTGGATGCACACCCATTTAGTTTCTTTTGTTGAGCTTTCATATACTTATAGCTCTAGTGCATCCGTTGCATGGCAATCCCTACTCACTCACATTGATATCTATTAATGGGCATCTCCATAGCCCGTTAATACGCCTAGTTTATGTGAGACTATCTTCTCCTTTTTGTCTTCTCCACAACCACCATTCTATTCCACCTATAGTGCTATGTCCATGGCTCATGCTCATGTATTGCGTGAAAGTTGAAAAAGTTTGAGATTACTATAGTATGAAACAATTGCTTGGCTCGTCATCGGGGTTGTGCATGATTAAATACTTTGTGTGATGAAGATAGAGCTTAGCCTAACTATATGCTTTTGTAGGGATGAACTTTCTTTTGCCATGTTATTTTGAGAAGACATGATTGCTTTGATTAGTACGCTTGAAGTATTATTACTTTTATGTCAATATGAACTTTTGTCTTGAATCTTTCAGATCTGAATATTCATACCACAATTAAGAAAATTTACATTGAAATTATGCCAAAGTATCACTCCGCTTCAAAAATTCTCTTTTTATCATTTACCTACTCGAGGACGAGCAGGAATTAAGCTTGGGGATGCTTGATACGTCTCCAACGTATCTATAATTTTTGATTGCACCATGCTACTTTATCTACTGTTTTAGGCAATATTGGGCTTTATTATCCACTTTTATATTATTTTTGGGACTAACCTATTAACCGGAGGCCCAGCCCAGATTTGCTGTTTTATGCCTATTTCAGTGTTTCGAGGAAAAGGAATATCAGATGGAGTCAAAACGGAACGAAATCAACTGGAGAAGTTATTTTTGGAAGGAAAGCAACCCAGGGAACTTGGAGTGCACGTCAGGGGAGATACGGGCTGCCCACGAGGGTGGGGGCACGCCCCCTGCCTTGTGGGGCCCCCGTAGCTCCACCGACGTACTTCCAGCATCCATATATACCTACGTACCCTAAAACTTCCAGAACAGAAGATAGATCAGGAGTTCCGCCGCCGCAAGCCTCTGTAGCCACCAAAAACCAATCGGGACCCTATTCCGGCACCCTGCCGGAGGGGGGCTCCCATCACCGGAGGCCATCTTCATCATCCCGGCGCTATCCATGACGAGGAGGGAGTAGTTCACCCTCGGGGCTGAGGGTATGTACCAGTAGCTATGTGTTTGATCTCTCTCTCTCTCGTGTTCTCTCTCGTGTTCCCTCTATGGCACGATCTTGATGTATCAAGAGCTTTGCTATTGTAGTTGGATCTTATGATGTTTCTCCCCCTCTACTCTCTTGTGATGAATTGAGTTTCCCCTTTGAAGTTATCTTATCAGATTGAGTCTTTTATGAGAACACTTGATGTATGTCTTGCGATCCACTTGATGTATGTTTTGGTGATCAACTTGCGGGTTTCGTGACATTGGGAACCTATGCATAGGGGTTGGCACACGTTCTCGACGCTCCGGTAGTAGCATTGGGGCACTCTTTGAAGTACTTTTATGTTGGTTGGATGAATCTGAGATTGTGTGATGCATATCGTATAATCATGCCCACGGATACTTGAGGTGACAATGGAGTATTTAGGTGACATTAGGGTTTTGGTTGATCTGTGTCTTAAGGTGTTATTCTAGTACGAATTCTTTTATAGATCGATCCGAAAGAATAACTTTGAGGTGGTTTCGTACCCTACCATAATCTCTACGTTTGTTCTTTGCTATTAGTGGCTTTGGAGTGACTCGTTTTTGCATGTTGAGGGCTTGTTATATGATCTATCTATGTTATTATTGTTGAGAGAACTTGCACTAGCGAAAGTATGAACCCTAGGCCTTGTTTCCTATCATTGCAACACCGTTTACGCTCACTTTTATCACTTGTTACCTTGCTGTTTTTATTATTTCAGATTACAAATACCTTTATCTACTATCTATTTTGCACTTGTATCTTCATCTCTTCGCCGAACTAGTGCACCTATACAATTTACCATTGTATTGGGTGTGTTGGGGACACAAGAGACTCTTTGTTATTTGGTTGCAGGGTTGCTTGAGAGAGACCATCTTCATTCTACGCCTCCTTCGGATTGATAAACCTTAGGTCATCCACTTGAGGGAAATTTGCTACTGTCCTACAAACCTGTGCACTTGCAGGTCCAACAACTTCTACAAGAAGAAGGTTGTGTAGTAGACATCAGCAACCATCACTCTTGAATCCGCCTCTCCCTTCAACGCAGGCGCTAGTGAGAGGTCGTGTCTGCTCTGCCCGGGCATGAATGCGGCACCGATTCTTTGGAGTGGTGCTGGCCGTTTCACACGAGAAGCGTGCGCGGGCGATGGAGGGGCTTTGGGTGGGCCAGGCTGGTCAGGACGCCCAGAAACGAGAGGATGCACTGACTCTCGCAGCTAAAATCATACACTAAACACCATCTCACTGTAGGAGTAGGTCGATTTGTCACTCTCTCTAACACACACATGCTGTTAAACACACACACACATACACACACACACACACAGGTTCATCGAATAGGAAAATCGTGCGAGTGCGAAGCCACAGGAAGTGAGATACAAATGGAGTACATACAAGAAAAGAAGAGGTGACGGATATTCCATCAAACCTGGATTGAGGAGTAGTACTCCCTCCTTCTAGGTGTTAACACTAGTGCAGAACCGGGCAATAGCACCGGTTCGTAAGGCCCTTTAGTGTCGGTTCCGTAACCAGCACTAAAGTGTGGGCACTAAAGGCCCACCCCCCTTTAGTACCGGTTCGGCACGAACCGGTGCTAAAGGGAAACCACGTGGCACGAGCCAGCTCCAGGGGCCTGGAGCCCTTTAGTACCGGTTGGTAAGACCAACCGGTACTATAAGGTTTGGGGGGTTTTTAGTTTTATGATTTCTTTTTCATTTAATTTTGTGTTTCCATTTTAATTCTTTTTCGTTTGCTGGTATTTTACGATACTACACATTGTACACATTATGC
>NC_057813.1:539562494-539738312 GCF_018294505.1 Triticum aestivum | reverse complement strand
GAACCAATCATGCATATATATATCATCAATGTCTCACAAACCATCATATTAATTAATTCACACATACACACATGTATAGCTATATACAATTTCTCCTACATATGCATGTTGCCTTCGGAGCCAGTGGCATTAGCCTAATTGGTGCCTTCGGAGCATGATGACAATTGGAAGTGGTTTTCATGAGGGCGGTAGCGGGTAATAGTATTCTCCCTTTGGATTTATGACCTGGTCGAGCAAAAATCCCGCTATTTCCTCTTGAAGTGCTTCTACGCGCTCCGTTTCTAGGAGCTTCTCCCGCACCTCTCTGAACTGTTAAGAAGGAGATCAATATGCATGTGTATTAGTTGTGTGACTAGATATCGATAATGGTGTAAAAATTGTGAATAGTGTTTTGACAAGCGTACCCATTCCTGTCTTTGAGATCTGCTCCTTTCGGACGCCATCATGCGAATGTTCTCGCAAACGCAGAATGCACACAGATCAGTCCCCTGCGCCTGCTTCAGGGCCTTTACGAGAATGGAATTAGATCAAATAATAATTAATCAAGCATGATAATTAAAGAGATGGCAGCTAGCTAGCTAGCTAGTACTACTTAATTACTTACCTTGGGTCTTCCCCATTGAAGCTTTTGTTTCCATTCGCCTTCCGTGACGCTGATGAACCTTGCCCAAGCCCTGCCCGCCGACAAAGAAAATGAATAAAGGGGTTATTAAATAGTTCATATCATGAAATGACGAACTAAATAGGCCAAGATATATAGTTAATAATGAAATTACCTGTTGACTATCCCAAACAAGATGTTATAGTCAGTTTTTTTTTGAGTAGTGAGTCCAGTATTTCAACTGTTCCGGCGTCAACTTTAATGATACACAAGACCCAGTGAAATCTGCATGCACACACGTTTGCATGTCTTAATTAAGCGGGCATATGTAAGCAAAAATATGTAGCTAGCTAGTAGGCAAAAACAGAGAATTTGTCGTACAAGATAGTGTGACTCACTGGAAGTTGTAAGGAAGTAGTATATCTTCAATGTATTTGAGGCGCTTCAAGAACTCTAGCATGCTGTCCTCTACGGCCTTTTGATGACATGCATCTATTTTCCATGTGTATTCATTAACGGTGTTTGGGTCAATGAACCCAATGCCATAGCGTCCACCTTTTCTCATTTCATACATCTTCATCGTGCATATAATACTACAGAAAAGAATATAGTGAAGATAATTACAGGTAATGATTGATCAAAAGGATCACTACAGCTAGCTTCAGACTTAAATTACAGAAAGAAATCACTTACAGACAATAGCAACTGATGATAGATTTGTCAAGTGCGTCTTGATTGTATAACTGAAACAGTTCAGAATACTCAACGGACACAGCTTTCTCATGGTAGTAATGCTCCTTCTTGACATTCACCATGAGGGACAATCGATCGAAAATCTTGGTAATGTTCATGTACCATTCGTGCAATTCATACATTCTCGTTGGGAGGTTCTTGACCTTGTCTGGCTCGACCAAAGGTTGGCCCCGGACATATTTCCGTTTTATTTCATCCTCTCTAAGCACAGGCATGGGCTCGATCTCGAGGAGTTGTCCAACAGTGATTTTGAGAACTTCAGCCTGCATTATATGCTCCTCCATTATTACCACATTGCCCACCTCAGGAACGTAAACTGTTTGCCCACAATAATATTGGGCGCGCGTACTGTCACGTGTTGTTGGCACAACAAGCGAGGGGATCGATTGCGTCGCCTGTTCTCCCAGCTGGGGAATGATTTTCCCGCATTTTTTGACAGCTGCTTCTTGTTTGCTCGATCCCGAGCTTGCCTCCTTACGTAGACGTGCTCGATTTAACTTCCTGATGTGGCGCTCATAGTCTGTGTCAACAGGCTTGGGAGCTGGTGGTTGAGCCATACGAATGAAGTGGTCAATCGTTTCCTCAGGCACTTTCTCCCTTGGTGGCGGTGGCGGTTTCGGTGCAAAATGGGCTTCCACCTCGGACTTCGATATGGCTGCGATTTCCTCCTCGGACCTGTCATAAGCCCTCTGCGGAAGAGGCGTGGGGCTTGGACCATATTTATATCGCTTTCCTCCGCCTGTACTTCCTGTACTACCTCGACTCGTACCGCTACGCACCATAGCTGCGGGGTATCTCTTCTGTGATTGCTGAGGCGGCGGAGACGGCTGACGGGGCTGAGTTGGACGAGGAGGAGTGGCCTCCTGAAGCTGTGCCGGACTTGGAGGAGGAGTGGCCTGAGGTTGTGCCGGACTTGGAGGAGGAGTGGATGTCTGACGCTGTGGCGGACTTGGAGGAGGAGGAGTGGTCTGACACTTTGCCGGACTTGGTGGAATTGCAGGAGCGGGAGACTTCTGACTCGGTGGCGGACTTCGACGAGGAGTCGGCTGACGCGGTGTCGGTGGACTTCGAATGATGATGCAATCCTTTTTCCATAGGATGATACGATGTTTGGCGTCTCCGAGAAAGTGCTCGTTGTCACCTCCAGGATATTCAAGCTCTAGCTCCGAATATGGGTCCACCACCTCATCAACCAAGACACGAGCATAGCCCACTGGAATCGGGTTGCAATGGAAGATTGCCTCGGGGGGATTTGTAAAAGCAACGGCGTCCGCCACCTTCATGGATATGTTCTTCATTTTGACGTGTAGCTTGCAACTAGTGTTCTCCATGATGTCATCCACGGGGTATCTACCCAGCATTGAATCGTCCGGGGCGGAACCCACGCTGCTTCTCGGCATGGATGGGGCGGTGCTATCCAATGCTGGATCATTCGCTAGCTGCTACAGCTGCTGAGACCCCCTTTGCTGGGTAAGTGAGTCGATCTGCTCCTGCTGCCGCTGGAATTTGACTACCAATTCCGCTTGACTTGCTTCTAGGCCTTGAAGGCGTTCATAGTCCCGCTTCCTCTGCTCCTCCTCCATCTTCCTCTTCTTCTCCTCCGCAATCTTCTTTCTCGCACGGGTTCTGTAGTCGGTATTCCAGTCTGAGAACCCCTCATACCACGGAATAGCACCCTTGCCTCGTGTTCTTCCCGGGTGTTCAGGATTTCCCAGGGCACGCGTAAGCTCGTCGTTCTCTCTGTTGGGCTGGAACACCCCCGATCGTGCCTCTTCTATTGCAACAAGTATCGCATCGTCGGCTCCCTTCAGACTTGCCCTCGTCGAAACATTGCCTGTCTTCGGGTCCAACTCCCCCCCATGCGCATAGAACCAAGTCCTGACCCTGGGGGGCCAGCTCTTAGTAACCGGAGTGGCACCTGCATCCTCCATCTCTTTCTCAGACTTATCCCACTTAGGCATTGCCACCGCATAGCCACCTGGCCCCAGCTTATGGAACTTATCCTTTTTTTTCGGCATTCTTCTTGTTTATTCTCGACCGTTCCTTAGCTAATTCCGAATCCTTGAATTTCACGAAATCGTCCCAATGAGCACGTTGGTTCTCTAGTGTTCCCTCGAATACTGGAGTCTTCCTTTCTTCCTTGACGTACTTGTCCCATTCACGATTCTTGTGGTTCTTGAATGCAACCGCCATCTTCCTAAGAGCAGCGTCCTTGACTTTCTGCACATCTGCTTTTGTGAAATGATCTGGTAGGGTGAAATGTTCCATGAGAGTATCCCAAAGCAGATCTTTTTGATTCTTGTCGACAAAAGTAACATCTGAACGTGGAGCAGCGTCCTCTTTGCCTTTTTGTCTTTTGTTTTTTGCTGGCTCTCTTCATTCTTGAAGGGAGATCGGGAGTTGGTCCTTCACAAGAACTCCACACTGACGAATGAACTTGTCCGCAATCTTCTTAGGCGCTAATGGTTCGCCATTAGGTCTGACTGCCTCGATATTGTACTTTACTCCCTCCTTCAACTTTTTTTTCGGGCCTTGTTTCGTCCTTTTGCCTGAAGATTTGCTCGATCCGGATGGCTGAAAGAACAAAGATCGATTCGTTAATATATCTTCAAGTCATTTAAAACATGTGATGATCACCAGATACCTGCTTATATAAATATATATACCTCGCTGGTCTTTGTTGTTTTAGGATCAACATGTTCTTCGTCATCGTCATAATCGTAGTTCATGACTTCATCAATTCGGTCGTCGCGATCGAATATCATATCACCCTCTCCGGTGTTGTTTAGAAATTCGGAGCCGTCATAATCTTCTTCATTCTGATCATCATTTGGCCCGCGTATCATATCGAACATGGTCTGTTCTCCCTCTTTGTCGGTATTGTCTGCCATAGCTTTTATTTAACTAATTCAAAAGAAATATAAAACAATTTAGTATTCAAATTACATCGTCTCGAATAATAGATATAATCTCGAATACTTCGTCTAGAATAATAGATATAATCTCGAATACATCGTCTCGAATAATATATAATATTGAATAGTACATCACTGGCTAGCTAATTAAAGATCGAATACTACAGAAGAATCTAGGACACTCGCGGTTCCTGTGGCGCGGGCGGTGGACACCCAAAGAGAAGGAACCCTCACAGGATCATAGCTGAAGTGAGATCCCCGAAGATACTGCCAGGTATTGGAGAACCTGCCGCCCTCTAACGCAACCATGTAGCGATGGACGTGCTCGTCCTCCTCCCTAACACGGCGACGTACCACCTCCGGCGGGGCCGGGTCCCTCCGCACCAAAACTGGCCCACGCGAACGCCACCAAACGAGATCAGGGTCGACGACGGGACCCGGGGCCGGGTTCCTCATCAAGCGGCGCGCCCCTCCAGGCAGCACCTCCCAGTGCCAGCCCGGCGGAGCCCACTCCCGGACATGGGTCGGCTGGACGTCGTCGCGGACGGGTCGACGGCGAGGATGCGGGCCGGGCATCGTCGAGAACAAATACTAGCTATATGCCCGCAAAAAGTAACAATTTTTTAATGATTGGATTTTGATAACTAAAATTTCTAAAATTTCTATATAACACTAATTATGCTAATCTAAATAACACTAAAATTTCTAACATTTCTAACATTTCTATATAACACTAATTTCTAACATTTCTATATAACACTAATTTCTAACTGATTAAACACTAATTATATCTATCTAATTAACATGCATTCATACATATATAATAGTGAAAAAATAATAATCTAAATAATCTAAACTAATTAAAAATACAAAATACGTGTGTGTGTGTGTACTAATTAAACACTAATTATCTAAACTAATTAAACATACAAAATAATAATCTAAATAATCTAAACTAATTAAAGACTAATTATCTAAATTAATTAAACATGCTTGTGTGTGTGTGTACGGGCTCGGGGAGGGCTCACAGCGGGCGACGGCGACGGCGAGGCGAGGCGACGGCGAGGCGACGGCGAGGCGTCGGGGACGGCGAGGCGATAGTGAGGCGACGGCGAGGACGGCACGACGGGGACGGGGACGGCGCGACGGGGACGGGCCCGGGGCGGCGACGGAGACAAGGGCGGCGACGGGGACGGGGGCGGCGACGGGGACGGGGGCGGCGACGGAGACGAGCGGCGACGGACACGATCGAGGGTGGCGACAACGGCGACGGAGACGGAAATAGAGGAACGAACAGAGAGGGAAACTGAAATTTTCGTAGCTGCTGTATATATAGAAGGCACCTTTAGTACCGGTTGGAGCCACCAACCGGTACTAAAGGCCTGTTTTGGCCAGGCCAAGCGGCGGGAAGTGACCCCCTTTAGTACCGGGTGGTGTCACAAACCGGTACTAAAGGCCCCCCCCCCCTTTAGTACCGGTTTGTGCCACGACCTGGTACTAAAGGGGGTGCGCTGGCGCAGCTGCGGTGCGGCAAGTTTAGTCCCACCTCGCTAGCCGAGGGGCGACCGCACTGGTTTATAAACCCCCGTGCGGTCACTCTCTCGAGCTCCTCTCCAAAGCAGGCTTACTGGGCCTACGTGTTCTTTACAGCCCTGTGGGCCCACTTGGCCTTTGCGGGCCTACATCCTGGCCCAACTACAGGTTGGGTTTCTAGTCGTATGCAGGCCGCTCTGGCCTAGTAGGCGGGCTTATTTTTATTTTATTTTCTGCTTTATTTATTTTTGTGTTGTTTTTTTGTGTATTTAGAGTTTATTTGTGAACATTTTTATTTTAGGTACAAAAAATTACAAACTTTCTGTTAGGGCTTTTATTTATTATTTTTTTGCTTTATTTATTTTTGTGTTTTTTTGTGTATTTAGAGTTTCTTTGGGAACATTTTTGTTTTAGGTACAAAAAATTACAAACTTTCTGTTAATGCCCGTAGTTTTCAAATTTGAATAGTTTAAATTTTGAATTATTTGAAATTAGTGTGAATCACTAGTTTGTGAATAACTTAACTTTAAAAATCAGTAAAGGCATGAAAGAATTTGTTTGCACATAAAATTTCTTCGCGTTTCAAATGCCAAAACACATAACTACCCTAACTATTACAGAGATTCCCCTCTCGGTGCGAAACACAGAAGAAAGGCATGATAGCTAGTGAAGCCGATCACATCCCAGATCTTTGGGTGTGAAACTTTTTCTTCACGTGTGTCCCTTTGCACCGTAACCATGGAAAATCTTCATCATTTAACGGGATGCTCGGGTCAATATTCACTGTGAATGGAGCAATTTCATCAAACTTTTCATAATCTTCTGACTTGTCTGTCTTGTCATCCACTCCCACGATGTTTCTCTTCCCAGAAAGAACTATGTGCCGCTTTGGCTCATCGTATGATGCATTCGCTTCCTTATATTTTCTTTTTCTTGGCTTGGTAGACATGTCCTTCACATAGAAAACCTGTGCCACATCATTGGCTAGGACGAATGGTTCGTCTGCATAAGCAAGATTGTTGAGATCCACTGTTGTCATTCCGTACTGCGGGTCTTCCGTTACCCCGCCTCGTGTCATATTGACCCATTTGCACTGAAACAAAGGGACCTTTAAACCACGTCGATAGTCAAGTTCCCATATGTCCTGTATATAACCATAATATGTTTCCTTTCCCGTCTTGGTTTCTGCATCAAAGCGGACACCACTGTTTTGGTTGGTGCTCTTCTTATCTTGGGCGATCGTGTAAAATGTATTACCATTTATCTCGTACCCTTTGAAAGTCATTATATTCGAAGATGGTAACTGGGACAGTAAGTACAGGTCATCTTCAATAGAGGTGTCATGCATGGTACGTGTCTGCAACCAGCAGGCGAAACTCCTGGTTTGTTCACGTGTAATCCAGTCATCAGACCGCTCCGGGTGTTTGGAGCGTAGCAAATTCTTGTGTTCATCCATATACGGAGCCACCAAGGCGGAATTCTGTAGAACTGTGTAGTGTGCTTCAGTGAGAGAATGTCCGTCCATACATATTATTTGTTCCCCTCCTAGCGTGCCTTTTCCATCCAGTCTGCCCTTATGCCGCGATTCAGGAACACCAATCGGCTTAAGGTCAGGAATAAAGTCAATACAAAACTCAATGACCTCCTCATTTTGATGGCCCTTGGAGATGCTTCCTTCTGGCCTAGCACGGTTATGAACATATTTCTTTAAGACTCCCATGAACCTCTCAAAGGGGAACATATTGTGTAGAAATACAGGACCCAAAACGTTAATCTCTTGGCACAGGTGAACTAGGACGTGTGTCATGATGTTGAAGAAGGATGGTGGGAACACCAACTCGAAACTGACAAGACATTGCACCAAATCATTCTGTAACCTTGGTATGATTTCTGGATCGATTACCTTCTGAGAGATTGCATTGAGAAATGCACATAGCTTCACAATGGCTAATCGAACGTTTTCCGGTAGAAGCCCCCTCAATGCAACCGGAAGCAGTTGCGTCATAATCACGTGGCAGTCATGAGACTTCAGGTTCTGGAACTTTTTCTCTGCCATGTTTATTATTCCCTTTATATTCGACGAGAAGCCAGACGGTACCTTAATACTGAGCAGGCATTCAAAGAAGATTTCCTTCTCTTCTTTGGTAAGAATGTAGCTTGCATGACCCTGATGTATGCCGTCTTCTCCGTGCATACGTTGTTGGTCCTCCCGTGCCTCAGGTGTATCTTTTGTCTTCCCATACACGCCCAAGAAGCCAAGAAGGGTCACGCAAAGATTCTTCGTCAAGTGCATCACGTCGATTGCGGAGCGGACCTCTAGGTCTTTCCAATATGCCAGGTCCCAAAATATAGATTTCTTCTTCCACATGGGTGCGCGTCCGTCAGCGTCCTTTGGAACAGATTGTCCGCCAGGACCCTTTCCAAATATCACCTTCAAATCCTTGACCATATCATGTACATCAGCACCAGTACGGTGGCAAGGCTTCGTCCGGTGATCCGCCTCACCTTTGAAATGCTTGCCTTTCTTTCTTACGGGATGCCTGCTCGGAAGAAATCGACGATGTCCCAGGTACACATTCTTCTTACAACTATTCAAATATATACTGTCGGTATCATCCAAACAGTGCGTGCATCCGTGGTATCCCTTGTTGGTCTGTCCTGAAAGGTTACTGAGAGCAGGCCAATCATTGATGGTCACGAACAGCAATGCCTTTAGGTCAAATTCTTCCTGTTTGTGCTCATCCCATGCACATACACCTGTTCCATTCCACAGTTGTAAGATTTCTTCAACTAATGGCCTTAGATACACAGCAATGTCGTTGCCGGGTTGTTTAGGGCCTTGGATGAGCACTGGCATCATAATGAACTTCCGCTTCATGCACAACCAAGGAGGAAGGTTATACAAACATAGAGTCACAGGCCAGGTGCTATGGTTGCTGCTCTGCTCCCCAAAAGGATTAATGCCATCTGCGCTTAGACCAAACCATACGCTCCTTGCATCATCTACAAACTCCTTCCCGTACTTTCTTTCAATTTTTCTCCACTGCGACCCATCAGCGGGTACTCTCAACTTTCCGTCTTTCTTACGGCCTTCTCTGTGCCATCGCATCGCCTTGGCATGCTCTTTGTTTTGGAACAAACGTTTCAACCGTGGTATTATAGGAGAATACCACATCACCTTGGCAGGAATCTTCTTCCTGGGGTGCTCGCCCTCGACATCACCATGCTCATCACGGCTGATCTTATAGCGCAATGCACCACATACCGAGCAAGCGTTCAAATCCTCGTACTCACCGCGGTAGAGGATGCAATCATTAGGGCATGCATGTATCTTCTGCACCTCTAACCCTAGAGGGCAGACAACCTTCTTTGCTTCGTACGTACTCTCGGGCAATCCGTTGTCCTTTGGAAGCATATCCTTTATCATTACCAGCAACTTTCCAAATCCGTTGTCAGATACACCATTCTCTGCCTTCCATTGCAGCAATTCCAGTGTGGTGCCCAGCTTTTTCTTGTCACCTACGCAATTCGGGTACAACAATTTTTTGTGATCCTCTAACATGCGCTGCAACTTCTTCTTCTCCAAATCACTTGCGCAGTTTCTCTTTGCATCGGCAATGGCCTGACCTAGATCATCAACGGGCTCATCTGATGCCTCTTCTTCAGCTTCTTCCCGCATTGCCGGCTCAGCTTCTTCCCGCATTACCGGCTCAGCTTCTTCTCCCATTGTTGTATCATCGTATTCAGGGAACCCATGGCCAGGATAGCTGTCGTCGTCCTCTTCTTCTTCATTGTCTTCCATCATAACCCCTCTTTCTCCGTGCTTGGTCCAAACATTATAGTGGGGCATGAAACCGGACTCAAACAGGTGGACGTGAATGGTTCTTGACATAGAGTAATTGCGACCATTCTTACAGCCAGCACATGGACAAGGCATAAAACCATCCGCCCGCTTGTTTGCCTCAGCCGCAAGCAGAAAAGTATGCACGCCCTCAACGAACTGGGGAGAGCATCCATTGCCGGCTCATCTTCATTACACAACACCGAATAGACCAAATTAATACAAGTTCATACATAAAGTTCATACAACACTTAAATGCAACAAACAAATAACTCTCTAGCTAAAGCATTTAAATGCAACAACAAATGCGATCAAGATCGCAACTAAGGTAACAATTGATCCAACAACATAATGATACCAAGCCTCACTATCGATGGCATATTTTCTAATCTTTCTAATCTTCAAGCGCATTTTCTCCTTCTTGATCTTGTGATCATCGATGACATCGGCAACATGCAACTCCAATTCCATCTTCTCCCCCTCAATTCTTTTCAATTTTTCTTTCAAGTACTCGTTTTCGCTTTCAACTAAATTTAACCTCTCGACAATAGGGTCGGTTGGAATTTCTGGTTCACATACCTCCTAGATAAAAATATCTATGTCAACTTGATGGGCATAATTTGTCATAAACACGAAATGCAACAAATAGTTTTAAAAGAGAATATACCACATCCGAATCATAACAAGGACGAGGGCCGACGGGGACGGATATCAAAACCATGGCACTATGTATAACGTACAACGTACGTGTAAGATAATTATTATACGAGTAACTATATATCCAAATCACACAAACATCAATTTTTTATATAAAATTTCATGAACAAGAGGCTCACCACAAGGTGGTGTCGGCGACGGGACGGTGTGGGCGATCGACGGTGGTTACGACGGAGATTTAGAAGGCACTAGTAAACCACACCTACATTTGCAAACTAAGTGTTATTTTAACCTCAAATTGCATATAAATCAAATACTAGCACATATATATATTTCCTCCCAAATTACTAAACTCACAAATTAATAACTATATAAAGCATTGCAAGAGCTAATATAGCAATGAGAGATGAAAGGACAAAGTTGCTAACCTTTGTGATCATTTGAATGGATGGGGGCCTTCAAATCTTGACAAATTTTGGGCAAAATGTGTGATGAGCTCGAGAGGAAGAGGGGAAGAACAGAGAGGAGAGGGGAAAGGGGAAGAACAGAGCGAGCTCGGGTGGACGAAGGGTTTATGTAGGACGACCTTTAGTACCGGTTCATGCCAAGAACCGGTACTAAAGGTGCTGGAGGGGGCCCAGACTGACAACATCCTGCCACCACTCTCATTAGTACCGGTTCGTGGCACGAACCGGTACTAATGAGAGCCGCCCGGCTAGCCATTGGAACCGGCACTAATGTATACATTTGTGCCGGCTCAAATACAAACTAGCACTAATGTGCTTCACGTTTGACCCTTTTTCTACTAGTGTAAGTCATCTTACAAAAATCAGATATTCCCAAAATGTTTAGGTGTCGTCCATTAACTTCGCATCTCAATCCCCTCCTGGCCTCGTTGCTAGCAAGCGTTGTTACTTAGGGAGCGTTTGGATCCTTAGCAAGAACAACTTATAGCCTACCCGGGCAAGGTTAGGCATTTGGAACTATTAAAATATGTTAACTTTTGTGGGCCAGCTAGCTTGGGTGGGCTAGAAAAACCATGCTAGCTCAGGAGAGCCAGATCGGCTCGCTTCCGACGGCAAACTTCACGTTGTAGTAACATAGACTAGTAACATATGCATGTTACTAGTCCAAGGTACTCACCACTATGACCAGCCTAAGCAATGTAACCAAATGCTCCTTACTCTGCCTTGTTATCTCCCCCAGAAACCCAATGCATGGAGTGCAACTACGCTTTGATCAGTCAAGAAATCAAAGTTGGCTTGCATGTGAGTTAATATGTGGCCCTGCATGGTAGCTAAAACGGCATCTCTTAGTTGTTTGGATTAATTGTTGCGTTTAGAGACAGAAAATCAGGGCTTTGATTGGAGGAAGGACCGGTCAAGTTTCTCCTTCTCCTCCAATCTCCTTGAACCTTGGTCCCACTGCACCTACTAACATAACTTATTACACCTAGACAGAGGGAGTAGTATGAGATATGGTGGCACACTGACTTATCTCGGATACAAGTGCCCAAAATTGTGTGCATGTTATAATAAGGATTCACTTAAAATAGTACGTGAGCGAACAGAGGGATCAATTGGACAGTGTTCACGAGTAGTAGCGAGATGTGTGAGGTAAGATACACCGCTGATGCTTTTGATTTTTCTTATTAATTTGTTTGTTTCACCCTCTGACTGGTGGGACCCAACGTACTACGTGGAGAGAGGTAAGGTGACTAACGTTGCATTATTTCTGTACTACCAACACTACTTTAAATCCCAGAACACCTTAGACTAGTCACAATGGATAGTAACTTAGACTAGTAACATGCATATGTTACTAGTCCATGTTACTACCTCTATAGTGGGGAGTAACATTGTGTGGTATCATGCAACACTTCATTTATTAGATTGTAGACTCATTTTGTCTTGGTATGTGTGATGCTACAGTAACTAGATATGTTACCACATGCCTCTCTTGCCTCATTAATTACTCGCGACATCATCTATTTTTCCCAAAGATGTGTGATGTTTTTTCACTATGTACTGCAAGGCAGCAGCCTCATAGCTCTTTATTCCTCAAAAGATAACAAAAAGTTGTCCACTGTCCAAAAGCAGAAAGCAAAAGAAATACTTACAAAGGGGAGTTAGGGAAGAGAGGCTATCCAAGCTAATAAGCTATCTCTATATTTACATTTAATCCTATGAGCTAAGAGAGAGAGAGAGGTCATGTACAAAATTCCTCCTCCATGCTCTGAAACTAGGTGTCTCATTCATGAAAATCTTCCCATTCCTCTGTGTTCAGATGTTCCAAGCTGCAGAAAAGACACCTCAGTGAAGAAGGGCCGATTAAACACCTTCATAGACTCCAAAGCCATCATGTAAGTGGTCTTGTTAGGTAAGGCCTGCCAAGAAATCCCAAGGTAGTTCCAAACTCTTTGACTGAAATTGCAAGAGAAAAAGAGGTGTACTCTGTCTTCATGAATGAAAGAGTGGCAAAGCACACAAGTATCATCCTGAACATGCCAATGCCTCATTTGCATCATGTCCCTTGTGTGAAGACGATCCATCAATAAAAGCCAAGCAAAAACCTTAATCTTGAGGGTGCATGAGAATTTCCATATCCACTTGAAAATGGGATCAATCACCAAATGGGAGAAGGTGAAATCATAGTAGATTTTGGACTGAAAATCCCCTGCTTTGGATGGCCATTTCCAAGCATCCTTCAACTGTGGATCCAGGGTGATGGGTTGCAACAAAGCCTGAAGCTGTGTCAGCTCCAAATAAGCTTCTGAAGACAAAGTTAGATGGAAACTATCAGTCACTGATTGGAAATCAAAAAAGTACTTGACAGTGATCATATCATCAATGACAAAAGAATGGAGTCTTGGAAAGCGATCCTGAAGAGCAATGGATCTGTGTCCAACCGCCACCGATCAAGCCAAAAGACCACAGTGTCTCCTGCGTGCACCTATGGGATTGCAAGTTTGGAGAACTGGTCATACAATTTCAGAACATCACGCCGCCAGAATGAACCATAGAGCTGGGTTGCTTGGGGGGATGATGATTGATAGTAAGAGTCCCAAATGAGACTAACCCAAGGAACATCCATTTTGTTGAAAAACTTGAACAAATGCTTGATCAAGAGAGCTTCATTCTGAACCCCCAAATGAATAACTCCAAGGCCACCAAACTTCTTAGGTCTGCAGACCAAGTCCCATGCTGCCAAAGACTGACGAGGTGTGTCAGAATTTCCTCTCCAAAGGCACTGCCTCTCAATTCTCTCCAGCTGCTTGAGGATACCCTGAGGAACAGACAGAGAGCAGAGAAAGTATATGGGCATTGAAGTGAGAATAGACTGAAGGAGCTGCAATCTACATCCTTGATTGAGCAGGCAAGAAGATGCAGACAAACGCCGTTCAATAGGTCAACAAGAGGCATCAGATCATATATGGTTGGTCTGGAGGTGCCCATAGGCAATCCCAAATATGTGAAGGGCATTGAACCAACAGAGCAGCCCGGCAGGTTGGCAATTCGAGCTCCTTCCTCATCAGACATATTCATTGGGATAAGAGATGATTTAATGAAGTTAACTCTCAAGCCAGTGGAGTCAGCAAAAATCTAGAGCATTTCCTTGAGGGTAATTAATTGACTGTCAACAGCAGGTAGAACAATAAGTGTGTCGTCAGCGTACTAAACTATGGGGTAGTCATTTGACCTTGTTGGAATTGGCATGGAGAGGATATTCCGACTACACATGTCATTTACCACTGATTGCAGTAGGTCAACAGTAATAACAAACAATAGTGGGGACAATGGATCACCTTGACGAACTCCACTTTTGCACATAAAGTGTTGGCCAGGGACCCCATTCAGCAGAACTAAAGAAGAGCCAGAAGAAAGCAAACTACGGGCCCAACCAATCCAATGATCGTCAAAACCCTTACATTGCAGAATCATGAGAATGGCATCATGTTCAATCGTGTCAAACGCTTTGGTGAAGTCCAATTTTAATAAGATGATAGGTCTCTTGGAGGCTTTACATTGGTGTATATATTCAAAACACCAAGTGAGACAATCTTGAATAGAACGACACTTGAGAAAACCATACTGGTTGCGGTGGATGCATTGTAGGATGACCTTCTGCAAGAGATTCGCCAAGAGTTTGGTTAGGAATTTTAAGAATGTGTTAGTTAATGAGATAGGCCAAAAATCACCAACAAATTCAGGACTGAGTTTCTTAGGAATGAGGGCAATGAGGGAGGTGTTAAGGCACTCCAGATTGCATTTTCCATCATAGAACTCCCTAACCAGCTTCATAAAATCCTCCTTGAGAATATGCCAACACTTTTTCATAAAGAGCCTCGTAAAGCCATCCGGTCAAGGAGCATGGTCAGAAGGCATGTGCTTAATCACTTCATCCACCTCAGCATCACTGAAAGGCCTAGATAGGTCATCAAGCCCATCAACTCTAGGCAAAAGGTTATCAAGGTCAAAACCCATTTGAATACCCTTGGCTTGGCCCATGCATTGTTTAAAACCAACCCAAAACATGGAAGCTAACTGTTGATGATCAGACACCACGTCTCCTGCAGCATTTTAATGGAGGAAATGGTGTTTCCAATACCTCTCAGAAGCCATGGCATGAAATAATTTTGTATTTTCCTCTCCAACTTTAATAGATCTGATAGTACATCTCTGCTTCCAATAGATAAATTGCAAACGAAGAATATCTTCTAAATGAAGCTTGACAATCCTTTTGAAATTCATCTCTGGCCAAGTTAGAGCTCTGAGCTCTTCCAAACCATTGAAATGCAGAATCACCTTGTTACAATCCATTATTAAGGCCTTGACTTTAGAAAGGCTCACATGCCACCGCTTAAGAGCATAGCGGAGAGCTTTGAATTTGGCCAAGATGTTACTAGCAGCAGAGCATTTTCTTGTGGGCTTATTCCAGATCTCAGATACCAATCCAAAAATCCTGGTAGATTCACCCAATAACTCTCAAAGCGAAAGACTTGGGCTTTAGGAATAGAGGTAGCAACCGTGACCACGCATGGCACATGATCCGAGGTCGTCCTAGTAAGAGGCATGACCAGAGTGTTGGGATGATCAGACATCCATGAAACCGAGGTGAAAAACCAATCAATTTGCTCAAGAAGAGGTATGGTTTGCATATTGGACCAAGTGTATTGTGTTCCTTTAATTGGTAGTTCCACAAGCCCAAGATGACCAATTATTTCATTGAAAAGGAAGATATCATTTACATTACCACCAGGTAGGTTCCTGTTATCCAAAGAGCGCATGAAGTTAAAGTCACCAAGCCAGAGCCACTTTTCCTCAAATTGGATGTTCAGATTATACAACCACTGTGCAAACTCATCATGAGCACGGTTTTGACAAGGCCCATAAACAGACACTAAGGTCCAGACTTCAGATGTATGAGTGGAAGTAAATTCCACGATGATGCCAAAAGAATGTGCTTCAATTAATTTTCCAGAAAAGAAAGCAGAGTTCCAAATAATCACAAGCCCAGCAGATTCACCAGAAGATGGCATATACACAAAATTATCAAAGCGCCGAGGACAAAATTTCCTAAGAAAGTGCTAATCAATATGCATGCATTTGGTTTTCTGCAAACAGATCATAGACCATCCACTTTCATCGATATTTTTCTTAACTTCAAGATGCATCGCTTCCTAGTTGAGGCCACACACATTCCAACACAATATCTTCCAGTCTCTAAAGATGTTTTGATTTATTACATACGATAATAAATAGAAGAAAAAGTAGGCCACACAATGACCTACACCATCCAACTAAAAGGACCATGGAGTTCGACATAAAGGGACATAAAATAAGATAAGTGACGATTAAACAGGTTTGCCAGGGACCCAAATTGCACCAGACTTCACTTATCATCAGAACTGTTGGTTGAGATGGCATCAGAGGGATTAGCAACAAGCTTCTCCGTCGAGATCTTCTCAGGATCAATAAGCAAACGGGCTCCAATACGCTGGAGATCAGCAATGGCTGTTGGAGGAGGCACCTGAGGCTCATTACGAGCAGTCAAAGCAGGTGTGGCAGACTTGGAGCTGGTTCTACGCTTTTTAGAACGTGTCACATGCTGCGGACTGGATGACCGTGGTGGCACCTTCCGGAAGCCATCACGTAGAGCACTGAGTCTGGCACTGCGACGAACTTGAGAGTCCACCACAGGTCGAGCAGAAGCAGCTTTACGAGTTCTCTTGTTGTGAGGTGCCGACTAAGCAGAAAATTGAAATTTCTCCGTGACACGTTCAGAAAGCTTAGGGAGCTCATCAAAACAGAGATCTCGAGCAACATGCCTCTTGATAGGCAAAAACTTGCGCACATACTTAGGAGCATATGTAGATGGCAGCAGGTTAAGCTCAAAGACTCCATCAGAGGAGCAAGAACCCCAAGACCTCTTAAGTGACGGCAGAAAAGGCAATTGCAAGGGCCTGAAGATGATTGCAGAGTAAAAATGATGCATGAGGCTGCAGAAAGTACGAGTCCACTGCATTTGAGGGGGCAGGACAGGACCAAACACAGTCAGAACTTGGCCAATGTGAATGACCTATTGAGCTGGGGGTGGACAACATGTGGCTGAAGAGGAACAATCTCATTGCCTTCATTGACAGAAGCATCAGAAACCTGTAGAACCATGGATTCCTGGGATGGAACAACTGCAACAGGTTCAGCTAGTACATCAGCATTGTCATGCACTTCATCAGCTTCATCATGCACATGATCATTGCCAGCAGCTGGAGGAGGCACATCATTCCATCCAAGTTCAGGAAACTCCGGCATAACCCAGTTGTGATTATTGAAAAGCATCTGCCCAGGAAGGGTGTGTGGATTGCCATCAAAAGGCATTGGATCCTCATCAGTAGGTAGGACATCTGCAAAATCCGCAGAGAGAATGTACACATCTCTGGGAACCATGGATGGCGCAGGAAAGGAGACATATGCTAATGTCCTCACCGTCAGCTGATCAGTTTGATGCCAAGTATGAAAATGCCCAAAAGTGCTAACCACATCAGCAATATATTCAGGCCTACGATAATCGAGAGGAACACCCAGCAGCATGACCCAGCCATGGCGAAAACCCTGAGCCGCTCTATAGTTAATCCCCTCGTCAAGCAGAATAAATCGAACAAAGAAGTCATTGCCCAGATCAAAAGGAGGGTGATCAATCATAGCATGCCTAGAAACAGCACTATGGAAGCGGACCAGTCCAACCCCCTGGATCCATGGCTGAGTAGCAAGAACATCTCTTCCCAACTGATTGACAACAAAATCACTAACAATATTGCGGTAGAGAGGAATCTCCTCTGACAGCGGTTCTGGCTTGACGATGCCAATGGTGAACTCTTCACGCCTTCTGTCAGGAGCGGTGGTTGGAGCAAAGAACATGCGAGGGAGGCGCAGAGGCCCTCCATCAATGATCTCGAAGCCCGGAGGAACGAACTACAAGTGATCCAGCTCAAAGTTGGCCATCTCTTCCGGTGGTGGTGGGTAGGCGATGGCGGCAATGGAGGTGTTGTGGTCGACGGCTACAAAGGTGGTGAAGCTGTCGATGGTGGTGGGGTGGTGGTGGAGGCGTATCCAGACGTGGGAAGGGCAGCAAAGCTGGGACTGGCGATTGGAGAGGAGGAGGCGGCGGGGGTGGTGGAGTAGGCTCTGGTGACGATGCAGATTGTAAATCCTCGACAAGACGGCTCAATGGGCAAGCAGAAGTGGGCTGGAGGGAACTCGAGGTGTCAAGCGGTAGAGGTGGTGGGCTGTCAGTTTGGTTGGCAGATGAACCCTCAGTGACATGCGGGACCCAGGTAAAACCCCTGCAGGTGCAGATCTGGTACAAGATTTAGCCCCGTGGCCTTGCCTAAAACAACGGCAACAACGAGTTTGATTAGTGCAAGAGGACGTGATATGTGCCATCGAAAAACAATTCTGGCATTTCCAAACCCGAAAAGCAATATCATCAACCATAGAAGAGAATCCCTCAGAATCATCAACTGAATGGCAAAAAAATTGGTTGGGCGATAAGTTATGATCCTGATTGACTTGCTGTGAATTGGGGGATTCAGCATTGGCTGGAAGACTTGCATGTTGGGCCATAGATGGGCTAACCTGGATAGGCTCGGCCCGAGAAATGGAGACTGGATCAACCAGCCCAACAGTAGCAAGCGGATCAAAAATACAAGGATTTGAAAAAAATCCCAGTGCCGCCCAACAATTGCTCCGAAGATGATCCATGATTATCCAAATTTGTTGTGATTTCCGAAGATAGCGGGCGCTATGGTGGGACCGTACCAAAATAGATCGGTGGCGTAGCCACCGTCCACCGGAGCTCTGGCACCGGCGGAGGGTGAATAATGACACGCTCACGAGGGCTAACATCATAGCCCGCATTCTCAACAGTACCAATGCAAGATTGAGTAGCCGGATACCCATAGCCTTTGCAAGCAGGATAATTCTGAAGCGTGGCAAAGGATAGCTTCTTTCTGCAGCTAGATCCAGACTTCAAAGAGGATTTTGTAGGAGGCTCATGCATGGCCATCATACCGATCATAGAACGATGCTTGGTAGGACTAACAAAAATCCATTCCGCATCACATTCTTTTCGCCAAATCAAAACCACACGCTTTCAACTTGGGCCACCATGACCCCAAAGATGGAAGAAGCACTTAAAATGCTCACAAGCAAAAGAGCGAAGGGCAAGAACATAGAGGCCAACTTGTTTGCATGAAACATGAAATAAGAATACCTTGTCACGTATGTTGGAAACCATGAACTCAATTGCAGATCCACCAATAGCTGCCTCTAAAGCGGCCGCCACAGAATCATCCGAGAGACAAAAATCATGTCTACTGAAAGACACAACCATGATGAAAAGACCCGTGCCATCCGAAGGATGAACCGTGACACCACAAGATTTACAGATCTCATTAGCAAAAGCCAAACCCTTGGAGAAATCCAAGCCAAGGGTGGATCCACTGCCCTGATCCATTGAAGATGGTGATCACCCTGTAGAAGAGGAGACGCCAGAGAGGGTGAGTGGATTGGATTATGGATTTAGTGGCTAGGTGTGGAGATCGCTGGAGAGCCTATTGGCAAGGTGGAGGTGGAGGTGGGAGTCCATGGTAGTTCTCTAAAGATGTGTGATGTTACCACCTATGTTACTCCCACTATGGATAATCTTACCACCAAAGCCACATGACACGATTATGATTTAAATACCAATGACTCCCACGCAAAAAAAACACGTCATGCTTATCACACAAATGCAGGAATGCACAAAAGGTTATTTTCCTATCGTTGAACATAACGGGGGGTTGTGTAGCTCGTTAGCCTGTTCGCTCATCAAACTTGAGGTCTCGGGTTCGATAACTACACTTGAGCTTAATTTTGTTTTTGACTTCTTTCTTCCACCCAATGATAGGTAGGCCCCACATGACAGAGAGAGAAAGTGATCTCGGGCGGTGCCAGGAGGATTCTTTGACTGGTCAAAATGGATGGATACGGAGCTATACGATCTCGTAGTGAGCATATAATCATCTCATCACGTATAAGCTACAACCTCGGTGCTTGTTTTCTAGGGTTTGCACTCTTCACACTCTCTCTCCAATATATATATACATGCTGGAGCCTCAACGCTTGTAGTTGCTCTCTTCACACTCTGTCACCCTCTCAAGATCTAAACAAGACTTCGTTGGCCTCTCTCTCTCTCCCCTCACTGCTGGTCAAAGAGCCGGCAGCATCCATCCGCCCAGAAGGGAAGGAGGCTTAACGTTGTCACCGTCGGCGAGGGAGGGAATCCACTACCGACACAGCTGTTCACTTTCACCCAGCGGCGGCGCGAGAGGGCGTCCGACTCCTTCTTCTTCGCCACCGTACATATTGTGGGCCAAACGGCCTCCGGTCGCCCACCAAACCACACCCCAAGAACCTTAAGGTATAATTTACTTATTCCACATGCATTGCTCTAGCGGCATGTGGGATTTTTCCGCTTCTGCACTCGAATCTAGGTGTTGGATCAAACAGGAAAGTAGTGGGGAAAGTTGAAAGTGCGTTACGTCGACTAGAGGGGGTGAATAGGCGATTTTTATGAATTCTTCACTGACGAATTCAGGGTGAGGAAATTCCTCAGCGAAGAACTACTTGCAGAGGAATAAGTACTCAGGTAGAAGCATAACAGAGCAACGACATAGTCTTCGTGATGAAATGAAAGACAAAACACAGAGTACAGAAAGCGTAAACACAGGATAACAGGATGAAGACAAAACTGACTGAAGAATTAGGATTGAGGAATTAGAGAAAGTCTTCAGTCAAAGTCTTCAAACAGTAATGATCAGGTTCATCAACACATAACTGAGGAAATGAAAGGGTTGAGGAAATAGAACCAGTAGTCTTGTTGAAGACAATGATTTGGTCGACTAGTTCCAACTTCTGTGACAGTTGTACGTCTGGTTGGAGCGACTGGGTATTTAAACTTGAGGACACACAGTCCCAGGCACACAGTCCTCACCGTATACTCCTTGAGCTAAGATCACGCAAATCTGGCCGAACAGTAGTGGTAAGTCTTCTTAGGTGACTTCCAAACCTTCACAGACTTGGTCACTCGGCAATCCACAATTCCTCTTGGATGCTTAGACAATGACGCCTAACCGTCTGGAGGATACACAGTCCTCAAAGGTAACAAGCGTCGGTTCCACACAGGAACAATCTCTTCAGTGATACTCAATCACTTTGGGTTTGTAGGTGTTTGGGTTTGGGATTTGGGTATTTCCTCACTTGATGATTTTTGCTCAAAGTCCTCGGAGGATGGGATGCTCTCAAATGACAAGTGTCAGTTTCTCTCGGAGCAGCCAACCAGCTAGTGGTTGTAGGGGGCGGCTATTTATAGCCTAGGGAGCAGCCCGAAATGATAAGACATAAATGCGCTTCAATGATATGACCGTTAGGTGGGTAGATATTTTTGGACAGTTGGCGCGTAGCACAGCAACGATCGGATATTTGAGGTTCGAATTCCTCAGGGCTACAATGTTCCTCACTATGTAGGCAATCCGCACTGGCGAATTCCTAACTCCTCAGTCAGAACAAATTCCTCAGAGACCATAAGATCTTCGTCTCTGTCACTAAAGTAATTGACTGAAATGATATGAGATTTCCAATGGCTTCACTCGAAGGATTGGGTAGGTGTAGGATTTTGAGATGAGCATCACATGGAAATCAGTTTCCTTAGTATTACCTCGACCCCCATTAACAGTAGGGTGTTTCCTATGACTCAAGAAAGAGAAAATGAAACTACGAAAACAAAAGTCTTCACGCTTCATAATCCTCGCATGAATATCCAAGTCTTCAAGGTCACACCAATTTCTTTACTTTCAAAGTCTTCAGGAGAACCAACAAAGTCTTCAGCCGAAGACATTCATTTTTAGGGGTTGACTTTCACTGTAAATATCAAACTCCTCATCAACTTATAAAGCCTGTGTACACTCACAAACATATTAGTCCCTTAACCTATAAGTATTCAATACACCAAAATCACTAAGGGGCGCTAGATGCACTTACAATCTCCCCCTTTTTGGTGATTGATGACAATATAGGTTAAGTTTTCAACGGGGATAAACATATGTATTGAAAGTACTCAGAATTGAGGAATTTCATTGCAAGATATAGAAGAACTCCCCCTGAAGATGTGCATAGTGAGGAATTTGCTTTTGAAGCAATGCACACTTGAAGAGTAGAATCATGGAGATATCCCCCTATATCTTGTAATTCATACACGCATTTAACATATAGTATGAAGAATTTGAAATGCATGAAGAAATATGGTGACTGATGTAATCCAACATGCGTGCATAGGATATATGAAGAAATAGCATGCAGAAAACATAACAAAAGTATCAGGTCACCATCGGACTTAAGTTTACACCTCATTCAACAAACACTTCAGAAGAGCGAGGGTTGCAAACTTAACAAAAATAAATGCCCATATAGATAGACCCGCTTGAAAACTAACTCAAATTTCTCCCCCTTTGTCATCAAATGACCAAAAGGGACAAAAAGTGAGGACTAACGCCCCTGAAGAAATTCTTCACAAACTCGATGGAGGAGCGCCAGCGTTGTTGGGGTCGGTTGTTGTAGTAGGGCCTGCCGCAGTGTCATCCAAATCCTCATTTTCACCATTCTCACGCGATGAGGAATATGAGCTGGGCACCAAAGGAGGAACTTCAACCTTCTTGAATTTCTTTGGTGGAGGTTTAGACCAGCCGAAGTCCTGTTGGAAACCCATTTGCTTTAGATCTTCATCATCGTAGAGATGAGTCAGAACAACCCAGGTGCGATCGAATACTTCACTGAGGTAATAGTGGTTTTTCTTCACTGAATTATAAGTTGCAGTCATGTTGTGAAGAATAGCGCCAAACTGACGCTTCACCCATTTGTGATTGTGATCCACCTTTTGATGAAGACTGAGGAGAATCTCACGATTAGTCATCACCCTTGGAGCTGTAGCTTGAGGACTTTGCTTTGAAGCATTGGCAGCAGAGTCATGAGTAGCAGAGTTATCATTGGTGGAATAAGAAGCAACTTTGCGAAACTGTCCATCCAATGGATGATTGCCTTCATCAATGATAGCAGTGGCCTTGCCCTTCTCATCAGCTGAGGAAAATGTCCGCTTGAGGACTTCAATTGGGGGCAAGTAGCTGCCATGGTTGAGAGTATTAGCTTTGTAGTTGAGTGAAGACCTTGATCTGAGGAATCTCATAATACAGGGCGCATAAGGCTTCAGCTCAAAACGAGTCATTGCAACATTCGCCAAAGTCCTCATGAAGAAATCATGGTAGTTCACGGGAATACCATGCATGATATTGAAAAGCAGATTCTTCATGATGCCAACGACTTCTTCATCATTCAAGTCGTGGCCTTTGATTGGACTCAAAGTCTTGGTCAGAATGTGATATACTGTCCTTGGCACATATTGCAATTCCTTCACAAGGAACTTTGTCCTTGAGGCTTGACCAGGCTTCAATGGCTTCATCAAAACTTGCATGTAATGATCAGACAGCTCAGTTTCAGAATAGACGAGATGCGCACCTTCTAGGGGAGGACTAATAGGCATGGCACGAAGCAATTCAGTTCCAAGTGCCTTATAGTGAGTGTTTTCTGTCATCTAGTGCAACACCCATGAGTGTACATCTTCAGCATTGCCAGTGATGTGCAGCATCGCATAGAATTGAAGAATGAGTTCTTCATTCCAATCATAGATGTCAGTGCAGAAATTGAGCAATCCAGCATCATGAATAGCAGCAAGGACTGGGGTGAAGCAGGGCAGTGATTCCATATCAACATGAGGAATATGCATATGGTCGAAGACTTTGTCTTTGTTGAAGAGCACTGAAGAATAGAAATTTGCTTGGCTGGCAGTCCAGAAGCGCTTCCTCCTTAGGCGAGCAGAGTCATAGGGATTGTAATCAGTGAAGAATACATGCTCGTTAAAGAAAGTTTCAGCCTTGAACTTCGGAGTCTTGGAGAATGGATTCTTTGGCTGTGGCTGAGGAGTATCAGTTATTTGAAGAATAACCTTAGGAATGTCAATCTCCGGAGCCGCAGGCTGAGGAATATCAGCTTCTGCTTCAGTAGCAGCCTGGGCCTCCATTTCTTCATCAACTTTTTCATCAGGACTAGTGGCTGGAATCTCTTCATGAATGGAAGGAGTAGGATGAAATTCATCAGAGCCTATATGAATTTCAGTGGGTACTCGGGACTGAGGAATTTGTTGTAGGGGTGTGAACATGGGAGACTTGGGGTGCTGACTTTCCCAAAAGTCATCATTCATGACAGGTGTGGTGTTTCCAATGTCCACATCCTCATCCACTTCCATTTCTTCAACACCGGCCTCTTCAGCTGTGAACTAAGGCGCTGGCAATGATACTAGAGGAGTTAAAGTGATAACATCAACATGAATTTCTTCATCCATCTGCTCTGTGGAAGCAGCAGAGGGATCTTCTTCAGCAGATTCTTCAGGAATCTGATATTCTTCACCAAAAGGAACAAGGTCCTTTGATTGCATGCTTGAGAGAGGAACAACATCAATCGGGTTCTCAATTGAGCTTTTCAAAATCTTTGCCTTCCTCGGTGCAGAAGATTCTTAGGAAATTGATGCTTTCCTTTTCTTCAGAGCAGCTCGCTCCGTAGCCTCTGTTTTCTTCACATCAAGTGTAGAAGGAAGAATTGGAGAAAGTGTTGGCATTGGCGCAGGAGGAGTAGAGGAAATAGGTTCAGTTTCTTCAGGCACAACTGATGCAGTTGGCCTATCTTGAGCAATTTCTTCACGCACAGCTCCAGAATATTCAGCTGCCCTGACTTGTTCTTCAGGTGCAACAATACTGGTTGCCCTGGTAGTTTCATTAGCGACTGGAATTTCTTCAGCAGTCCTGGTACTTGCAGTTTCATCAGCAGCCTGATTTTCCTCAGCGCTGCTGGCATTTCCTTCAGTTGGCTGGGTAGATGCTTCAGCTGGAGGAATCTCAATGTGTGATGAATCTGCAACATTGGTGGTGAATTTCTTCGTCAGTTTAACAAACCTGACTTTGGCTCCCAGCCACTCTGCTTTGTAAGCTTCTGTTGGATTTCGGGTTCCGGCAGACCCTTGAGGTTCGAACTCTAGGGTGCGCGCGAAGATCTCTCATCTTCCAACTCACGTCCCAAAGCCTCGCAAAGAATCTAGGCTAGAAAGATGAACACACGGGGGACACGGGGTTTATACTGGTTCAGGCCACCATTGTGGTGTAATACCCTAGTCCAGTGTGTGGTGTGGTGGATTGCCTCAGGGGCTGATGATGAACAATACAAAAGGAAGAACAGCCTCGCGATGGATGTTCTTGTGGTGGTGTTGTCCCTTTGGAAGGGTTGATTCTAGTTGCCCCTCTTTGATTCCCTTCTACGGTGGGTGGCTAGTCCTATATATAGAGAGGCCCTGGTCTTCTTCCCAAATATTGAGCGGGAAGGGCGCCAACAATTGGCCATTTCGAAGGGGAACATCTAGTACACTTATCCTGACTAAAGTTGGTCTTCGACTGCCAAAGACTCTGATGATGACGCCGTCTTGGGCTCCATGGTGACCTCCATCCTGCCGCTCTGCTGGTCTTGGTCTTGTTGCACCGAAATGGTAGCCTTTGCCTCATGCCTTGGCCTGTGCATGCTCCCTTTGCACCAAAGAGGAAACAAGGACACTGCACAGGCCGGCGCCCGCCTGGCCTCGGTCGTCATGGCTTGCGTCACGGGCACCTCGCGAGGTACCCTTGCCTTGATCTCTCTGCCTCCTCGTGAGCTGGCCTGGCGAGGCTGCTCCTGAGGAAGCTTCCTGTCGTCCGCCCCGCGAGTCTTGGCCCCTCGCGAGGGTCTTGAGCTTGAGTTGATGAAGGTGGGCCGTACTGGGCCACTGCTTGAGCCACGCTGCAGGCCGCAGGCAGGCAAGTCTGGGGACCCCATTCCCAGAACGCCGATATTAGCCCCCGGGCCCAAGGCGCTCCCGGACTTGGCTTAGCAGAGAAGCGAAGGGGAAAGTGCGAAGCGCCGCGGGCCCCAACAGCTTGCGGCCTTGCGCGCCGTGTGGTGGTTGATTGGACGTGGGCGTCTCTGCTTCCCCATGACGCCTCGGCAACCGTTCAACGCGACAAGTACCTGCATGTAAAATGAGTCATGATTACCTGCGATCGTGGAGGCCGACGGTTGGCCTCCTCCGGCTATAAGTACAGAACGGCGCGAGCCCTTCCAGTCCATCTCTCCTTGCTCCGCCTCTTCTTCTTTGCTTCTCCCCCTTGGCTCATCGCATCCCATGGCGCCAACGAAGAGGTTTTCGGCCACGGAGAAGGGGAAGGCCCGTCGGGAGGGGCCTGACTCCCCTCCAGCCAAGCGTGGTAAGGGCCGCCCCCGCAAACATCTCGCGACTCCCGCAAAGACTGCCCGAGGCCTCGGCGGAGGCCCCTCACTCGATGGAGGTCACTTGATTGGCGGGGGGAGACGCGCCGTGGCTGCGCGGCCTCCCCGCCCTTGATTCCATTCAGCGGAGGTGTTGCCGGAGTTCGTCATTTGGTCAGAGGATCCGCCCGGTACTTGGCTTCAGCTCCCTTGCTTCTTCACCGGCGAGCTGCCAGCTGGTGCCACGGGCGGGCTCTGGCTCCAGGCGGACGACTGCTACAGCAGGGCCTCTTGGGTGGCCGTGGAGGTTTCCGTTGCCGGAAATGTGGCACTGACTCATGGCTGGCAGACGTTTGCCCGCGCACGTGGCCTAGGCCAGGGATGCACTCTTCACTTCAAGTTCGACGGCGACGCCACCCTCTTCGTGAAGGTGTTCGGAGGAGATGGCCGCCGTGCCGGGTGCTGCCCCGAAGGTGACGATGACGGCTGAGTGCTCAGCCTTGGCAACGGCAGCGGCGAAGATGAGGGCGGGCACGCACCTGGTGGCACCCGCAGCTCGCCAAGCTTCAGTGACTCCCCTTCCGACGGCAGCTCCTCTAGCGGCAACCGTGACCAGCCACCGCGCCGTCGCGCTTGCTTCGAGGGGGGAGGCGGATCATCCCACCGCCGTGCCCTGGTGAAGCGTGATGAGGGGACCGCTTGAGCTCCGGAGGGTGATGCAGATCTTCTCCCTCGAGCTGTCGCTGGGCGAGCCACGCCCATTTTGTTTTATCTGCATAGAGAGAGAAGTATGGAGCCCCACGGGGGCGTGCTAGACTGTTGCTCTTAATTATCATGTTGTTTCTATCATTTCCGTGCCGTGCTATGGTGTTGTGTGCTCATGCGTAGGAACAACTTAGCTCGGTGGGAGGGGTTTGTTGCGGCACCAGCCTCGGGAGGCTCTGGCCAGAGGCCTTGTCATGGGTCTCGAGGCCTGCAAAAAGAAACTTGCCGGAGGGTTAGGCTTCAGCCCCCGACCGCAGGGGTGACCAGCTCAGGCCCAACATTCGCGTCATGATGCTTGTGGGGCATTGACTGGAGGAGTGCTCCCACTGCAAACTTAGGTCGAGGAACCTCACAAAATTAAACAAGGAGACGCTCGCGAGGGTGCCCGCGCGGCCTCCCTCACGAGGGTTGCGAAAGTAAAGAAGGTTCAGGCGAATGACAAAGATGGAAAACGCAGGCCGGGTGCCGCACAACACCGAAAGCAACTCCAACTAAAGTGTCAAACAAAGAAGAACTAGCCAACTGCAGAAAGCAAATGAAAAGCCGCGTCCGGCACCTAATCTAGTCTTCGACGTCTTCTCACCAGCGCGGAGCTAAGTGCTACCACTGGGCATGGGCGGGAGCCCGCGAGGCCTAGGGGTGGCACTCAGGAGACTCCAGGGCGTGTACAACCCCAACTCATTATTACGTGAGAGTGTCACGGGCGGCGAGCATCACAGGCATTGGCCTTCTTCACAAGCACCGGGCCTTTTCTTGATGGGGGGGGGCAAGCTTCACAGGCATTGGCCTTCTTCATAGGTACCGGGCCTTTTCCCAAAGAGACAAGCTTCACAGGCATTGGCCTTCTTCACAGGCACCGGTCCTTTTCCCAAAGCGACAAGCTTCACCGGCATTGGCCTTCTTCATAGGCTCCAGGCCTTTTCCACAGGCACTGGACCTCGCTCAAGGGTAGAACCTCCGGAGGTGCTGAATGTTCCATGCGTTCGGGATGGGCACCCCCTCCTGGGTCTCCAAGCACGCGGAGCCGGGCCTGGAAACATGAACAACCTTGAACGGACCCTCCCACATAGGAGAAAGCTTGTGCAGCCCCTCCCTGGAGAGGACCCGTCTGAGCACGAGGTCCCCTACCTCAAGAGTCCTGGGGCGGATGTTGCGGCAGTGGTATCGTCGCAGCGCCTGTTGGTATCTTGCTGCCCGCGGCGCGGCCTCCTGACGACGTTCCTCCCCCAGCACGAGCTCCGTCCCCTGCATGGCGTCCTGCTATGCCTCGTTGAATGCCAGGACCCGCGCAGAGCGATGTCTGACCTCGTGAGGGAGGACAGCCTCAGCTCCGTAGACGAGGAAGAATGGGGTTTCGCCAGTTGACTTGGTTGCGGTCGTGCGGATAGACCACAGCACAGACTGGAGCTCGTCGTACCAGCCCCTGCCGCAGGCCTCCAGCTTCTTCTTGAAGGTACTGGTTTTGAGGCCCTTCAGGACCTTCGCGTTGGCTCGCTCAGCCTGGCCATTGCTCCGAGGGTGTGCTACTGAAGTGTAGCATATCTGTGTTCCAAGATTAGCACAGTATGTTTTGAAGAGATTGCTGGTGAATTGCGAACCGTTGTCAGTGATGATGCGGTTAGGCACCCCGAATCGGCTCACGAGGCCCTTGATGAACTTGACTGCAGAGTCTACCGGGGTGGTGCGGACAGCTTCCACCTCAGCCCACTTGGTGAACTTGTCGACGGCAACGTAGAGGTAGCGATAGCCCCCTGGCACCCGAGGAAACGGGCCCAAGATGTCCAGCCCCCAAACCGCGAATGGCCATGAGAGGGGTATGGTCTGCAGGCCCTGAGCCGGCTGATGGATCTGCTTGGCATGGAATTGGCAGGCTTCACAAGCCTTCACCAGCTCGACGGCGTCGTTGAGTGCTGTGGGCCAGTAGAACCCGCTATGGAACGCCTTGCCAACGAGGGTTCGTGATGATGAGTGGTGCCCACAGTCTCCGTCGCATATGTCTGCCAACAGCTCCTTCCCCTATTCCCTGGAAATGCAACATAGGGATACGTTGTTCGGTCACTTCCGGTAAAGCTCTCCATCTTGAATGCAGTATGACGTGGCTTGCCGCGCCACGCGTTCTGCGTCTTCCTCCTTTTTCGGCAAAGTCCCTTGCGCTACGCTCGGGGCGTCGACCGCCACATCCTTCTCGCACAGCCCTGAGCTCTTGACATTCATTGGTGTTGTGAGTGTGGAGGTCGTGGTACACGCAGTACCGACTGCCCTTGGATGACTCTGGCTGATCTCTGCCACGCTTGGTGTCTGGCTCAGCGGCGAGCACAACTGCTCCCTTGCGCTTCACGTCCTTGGCCTTGGCTTTCTTCTCTTTAGGATCAGCAACTGGAAGCTCGAGGAGGGAGAGGCGTCCCTCCTCAGCCCGGGCACACTTGGTCGCCAGGTTGAACAGCTACAGTGATGTGCATAGGTCTTCATGGATTGCCAGCTCCTATTTCATCTTGATGTCACGAACGCCATCAGAAAAGGCTGAAATGATGGCCTCCTCAGTCACCCTGGGGATCTTGTGTCACGCGTTGTTGAAGCGCTGGATGTACTTCTGCAGGGTCTCTCCTGGTTGCTGCTTGATGCGGCGCAAGTCACTCATGGCCGGCGGCTGGTCGCGAGGGCCTTGGAAGTTGGCGATGAAGCTGGTGCGCATCTCTTCCCACGAGGATATCATGCTGGGAGGCAGGTTAAGGAGCCAGGTGCGGGCGCCATCCTTAAGCGCCACGGGAAACCAGTTCGCCATGACTTTTTCGCCTCCGTTGGCTGGCTCGATTCCTAGCTCGTATAGATGGAGGAACTCCGCGGGGTCGGCAGTGCCGTCATAGCGAGGAGGCAGATCCAACTTGAGCTTGCCCGGCCAGGCCACGCTGCGCAGCTCGGCGGTGAAGGCACGACAGCCTGCGGTAGCCATTGGGGGCCTTTGCTGACGCATGGCTTGATCCTGGGGGTCTCCAAGCGCTACCGCTAGGATCAGCGCGGGGTCTTGGTGCACTTGAGCAGGAACGCGGTCATGGCGTGCAGGCACAGGGAGCACGCGAGCATCTTCTTGAGGGTTAGGGACTTCTTGGCAGCTCCTTTCATGCTGCGCAGGCGCTGGACGCGGTGGGTCTCGTCCAGGGGCCGCGCGCCTTGGGGCCAGGGCGCCTTCTTGGCGAGGAGGCGGCGGAGGCGCCTCCGTAGCTGCGTTGCCCGCGCAGGATGGAGGGCGATGCAGCGAGGGGGACAGCGCAGGGGAACCCCTTGCAGTGCCGACGAGCTCGGTGATGCGAGCGAGCCACTCTTCATAGAGGTCATCGACGGGACGGTAGTGCAGGAGCTGACGCACCATGAGCAACACGGCGTGCGCGTCCGCAGGAGCGCGTCGAGCGTGTAACGACGAGCCTGCTGGAGTTAGCGACGGGGTGGCGGTGCAACCTTCTCGCCGCACAGTGGGATGCAGCAACGACGCCTGCTGCTCATTCCCCGTCGGGCCGGTGGCGGTGTGGGTGGCAGGCAACGGGGAACGACGGGGAGGCCCACCGACGGGAGCTGTCTGGGCGACATGGGCAGCGATAGCAACCCGACGCTCGGCGCGGGCTCGGCAAGCGTCAGCCATGGATGTGACAGACGATGGAACATGAGACGGCGGAAGAAAATACTCTGGCACACCCCTACCTGGCGGGACAAATGTCGGATTTCGGGTTTCAGCAGACCCTTGAGGTTCGAACTCTGGGGTGCGCGCGAAGATCTCTCCTCTACCAACTCACGTCCCAAAGCCTCGCAAAGAATCTAGGCTAGAAAGATGAACACATGGGGGACACGGGGTTTATAGTGGGTTAGGCCACCATTGTAGTGTAATACCCTACTCCAGTGTGTGGTGTGGTGGATTGCCTCAGGGGCTGATGATGAACAATACAAAAGGAAGAACAGCCTCGTGAGGGATGTTCTTGTGGTGGTGTTGTCCCTTTGGAAGGGTCGATTCCAGCTGCCTCTCTCTGATCCGCTTCTACGGTGGGTGGCTAGTCCTATATATAGAGAGGCCCTGGTCCTCTTCCCAAATATTGAGCGGGAAGGGCGCCAACAATTGGCCATTTCGAAGGGGAACATCTAGTACACTTATCTTGACTAAAGTTGGTCTTCGACTGCATAAGGCTCTGACGATGACGCCGTCTTGGGCTCCACGGTGACCTCCATCCTGCCGCTCTGCTGGTCTTGGTCTTGTTGCACAAAAACGGTAGCCTTTGCCTGATGCCTTGGCATGTGCATGCTCCCTTTGCACCAAAGAGGAAACAAGGACACTGCGCAGGTCGGCACCCGCCTACCACCCGCCTGGCCTCGGTCGTCATGGCTTGTGTCACGGGCACCTCGTGAGGTACCCTTGCCTTGATCTCTCCGCCTTGTCGCGAGCTTGCCTGGCGAGGCTGCTCCTGAGGAAGCTTCCTCTCGTCCGCCCCGTGAGGCTTGGCCCCTCGCGAGGGTCTTGAGCTTGAGTTGATGAAGGTGGGCCGTACTGGGCCACTGCTCAAGCCACGGCACAGGCCGCAGGCAGGCAAGTCTGGGGACCCCCATTCCCAGAACGCCGACAGCTTCAAATTCATCACTGAGCTTTTTGATCTCAGCTTGCAGAGTGAGGAGTTGTTCAGGTGAAAGGTTGAGAACATTGTCCTTCAGATAGCGTTGTTCCTTATACTGTGCTTTCTTAGCAATTCTTGCTTGATCATATTTCCACTTTTCTTCAGTTATGAACGTCATCAACATGTGACTTTGTCCAAGAGTGAGGCCAAGCTCTGGCAGAGGAGTGTTTGGATCCTTATACCAGAGGTCGATGAAATCTAGGATCTTCTTCAGATCCAATAGAAGGGGCACAACACTTCCTTTTGCTCTAGCGGCCCTTTGTTGTTTGTTTCTGATGATTTCAGCCAATTCTTCATCATCACCCTCATCATCGTCAGAAGGCACTTAAAAAACAACTTGTTTCCTATGAGGACTTGGTCTAGTGCCTTGTCCTGTAGTGGCCTTGGTCTTCAGCAAAATTGGGCTTTTTGAAGACGGATGAGGAACTAAAGAACTTGCAGAAGCTCCTGAGGCAATAGAGAAGCCTGTTGTCCTTTGGCACGTGGCGACATGCACAGGTGCAAAGGACTTTGTCGTAGGAGATGAGGATTTTGCAGACTGAGGAACTAGGGCAGCCTGAGGAATTTGCCTTGATGGCACAGAGGAGCTTGGCCGTGAGGGCATTGCTGAGGAACTTGGTTTTCAAGCAGGCTTCTTGGGCAGCAGTAGAATCTTCATTGAATTTCTTCACTGCTTCTCTAGCCTGCTTTGCCAACTTGGCCTGCTTCCTGGCCCATTCATTAGCATAATCCTCACCATGTTTAAGGCTTGTTGGATCAGCTCTTTGGCCAGGTGCCAATGGATGTCTTGAGCATGGAGGGTTGAGAGCGAATTTCTTCATATATTTTGGAGTGACATATCTGTACTCTCTCCACTTCCGTGCCCACCTTTGTTCAATCCTCTGTATGCGCACTTTGCGCTCGTTCTTGGTTTCTTTGCCATGAGTTGCCTCATCAGGCGTGCAGTACCCTGCATAAATGTCATCAGGGATCTCAAAGGCAGTGTTGACTTCAAGCTTCTTTCCTCCTTTCTGAGGCCTTTTACCATCTGCCATTTTCTTCAGCTCGGGAATTTGAACAATAGAACACTCTGAGGAAGTATGCATCTTTTCTTCGAGGAACGCTGCAAATGAGTTAAGTTGATAAGAACCTAGTGATTCAGAAGCAGACATGTGTACCTGTGGACAGAGTATAGGTGCAAAGAATTTGGAGAGGTCATATACGTTCTCAGAAGTTTTTGCAAATCGGAACACGTTTGAGGAAATTTGACCAGTTGAGTCTTGAAGAATTTCACTAAGCATTCTTTGACTTAGGTTCCAGAGTTGTGCGGATCATGAAATTCACACAATTGAGGAATCTTGAAGAAAAACGTCACTTAGAGAATTAGATCAAGAGCAGAAGTTGTGCGAGGTGTTTAGAGTGTTGAAGTTGAAGAATAAACACCTTATGAAGATTTGATGAAAATCATCAGTAGCAATAAGGGCAGTAAAAGTAACTTTTAATTACCCTTGATGAAGAACACGACGAACAGGAGGTGTAGATTTAGAAGTTCGTCGGCTCAGATCTTCCACGCCCTAACTTGGCGGCGAAAGACAACTACAGCGGTGGCGGAGTGAAGGAATCCGCGTCCAGCGCAAGTACGATGGCGACGAGGTCGAGGAAGTGAAGCTCTTCCTCACCGACGACGATGGAGGTAGCGGCGGCGCTAGGTTTTGAGAGCTCAAACGAGGGAGTGAGGTCGAGCGGAGTAAAAACAAAGTGAGGAGGGGAGGGGGTATTTATAGGCACTGTGAAAAACTGTTCGCCCAAAGAATTTGGACGAACGTGCCCCTGACCCTTCTCATTCACGTTGTCGGATTTCGGGTTCCGGCAGACCCTCTAGATTCGAACACTGGGGTGCGCGTGGAGATTCCGCCCTATGCCTACCTGCACCTCGCCGCCTCGCTATGATCTAAGCAATCAAAGGAACTACACAAGAGACACATAGTTTATACTGGTTCAGGCCACCGTTGTGGTGTAATACCCTACTCCAGTGTGTGGTGTGGTGGATTGCCTCTTGAGCTAATGATGAACAATACAAGGAAGAACAGCCTCGCGAGGGTCTGTTCTTGGCTGGTGCAAAGAACTACTAGGGGGAGTTTAGTCGCCCTCTGGATCGATGCCTCTACCTTGGGGTGGCTAGTCCTATTTATAGGCAAAGGCCCTGGGACTCTTCCCAAATATTGAGCGGGAAGGGCGCCAACAATTGGCCATTTTGAAGGGGAACATGTAGTACACTTATCCTGACTAAAGTTGGTCCTCGCCTGCCAAAGGCTCTGGCGATGACGCCTTCCTGGGCTCCACGATGACTTCCTTCCTGCCGTTGCGACGGTCTTGGTCTTGTTGCACCGAAATGGATGCCTTTGCTTGATGCTCTCGCCTGCGCTTGCCCCCTTTGCACCAAAGAGGAAAGAAGGACACTGCGCGGGATGGCGCCTGCCTGGCGCCCTTGGTCGTCATGGCTTCGGTCATGGGCACCTTGTGAGGTACCCTGCCTTGATCTCTCCGCCTCCTCGCGAGCCAGCCTGACGAGGCCATGCCTGAGGAAGCCTCCTGCCATCCGCCCCACGAGGCTTGGCCCCTCGCGAGGGTCTTGAGCTCGTGCTGATGAAGATGGGCCATGCTGGGCAGCCCCTTGAGCCACGCCGCAGGCCGCAGGCAGGCAAGTCTGGGGACCCCCGTTCCCAGAATGCCGACAGTAGCCCTGGGGCCCAAGGCGCGCCCGGACTTGGCTGAGCAGAGAGGCGAAGTGGCAAGTGCGAAGCGCCGCGGGCCCTAACAGCCTGCGGCCTTGGGCGCCCCGTGGTGGTTGATTGGACATGGGCGGCCCCGCTCCGCCATGACGCCTCGGCAACTGTGCGAACCGTCAGGTCCCTGCATGCAAAGCGGGTCATGATTACCTGTGGTCGTGGAGGCAGGCGGTTGGCCTCCTCCGGCTATAAGTACGGGGCGGCGCCTGCCCTTCCGATCCATCCCTTCTTGCTTCTCCTTTTCCTTCATGGCTCCGGCAAAAAGGTTCTCGGCCGCGGAGAAAGGTAAGGCCCGCTAGGTGGAGCTTGACTCTCCTCCACCCAAGCGCGGTCGAGGCCGTTCCCGCAAACACCCTACGACTCCCATGGTGGCTCCCCACGGCCACAGAGGCAATCTTCCGCGTGGTGAAGGGCGGCCGGCCGCTGCTCGGGGACGCGCCACGGCCGTGCGACCCCCTAGGCCGCGCTCCCACTCGGCAGAGGTACTGCCGGAGTTTGTTGTGTGGGCGGCGGAGCCGGCCAGCACCCGACTCCAACTTCCTCGCTTCCTCCTAGGTGAGCTTCCGGCTGAGGCCCCGGGCGGCCTCTGGCTCCAGGCGGACGGTTACTGCGGCCGAGCGTCCTGGGCTTCGCTGGAGATCTCCGCACCCGGGAGCTTGGCCCTAACCCGCGGCTGGCAAACGTTTGCCCATGCACGTGGTCTGATCTGGCGGTGCACCCTGCACTTCAAATTCGACGGCGATGCCACCCTCTATGTGAGGGTGTTCGGGAAGATGGTCGCCGTACTGGGTGTTGCCCCGAGAACGACGACCGCGGCCATGGGTCCAGTCCCGACGATGATGAAGATGACAGCGCCCGTGTGGCCGGTGGCGGTCGAGGTTCATCGAGCTTCGACGGCTCTTCTTTGAGCAGCGGCTCCTCCAGCGGTTGCTGCGATCAGCCTCCGCGCCGCCGCGCTCGCCTGGAGGGAGGTAGCGGCTCTGCCCACCGTCGCGCCTCGGTGAAGCGCGATACGGAGTCCTCCTGAGCTCCGGAGGCGGTTCGAGTCTCCCTCGCGAGCTGGTGTCGGGCGAGTCACGCCTGTTTTGTTTTCCCTTTCCCTGCGTAAAAAGACAGTAGTGTAGGGCCCCGCGAGGGTGTGCTTGGACTATTGCTATTTAATTATTGTACTGCTTCCACTATTTTGGTATTGTGCCCTCATGCCGTACGCTAGTGCGCAGGAATTACTTAGCTCGGGGGGAGGGCTTGTCACGACCCTTGCTTCCCGAGGCCGAGGCTTTGTCGAACATTCCATGTCCTGCGGGGTTTAGTTGGAGAGGTAGTTCCCGGCCTCAGCCGTGGAGGCGATCGACCCAGGCCCTGTGTTCGTGTCGCGACACCCGTGGGGCACGGGCTGGAGGGGTGCTCCTGTAGTGGACCCGGGTTGGGTAGCCTCGAATGACAAGGGAAGAAAACACTCGCGAGGGTGCCCGCAATGCCCCCTCGTGAGGCTTGCGCGAGAGAAAACGGGACATGAGAGCGAAAAAGGCAAAGAGTCACAAACCAAAGATGACAACAACTGCAGCACAACCTCGAATGCGGATGAACAGCCAACTGTAGAAAGCAAATGAGAAAAGCCGCGTCCGACACCTAATCTAGTCTTCGATGTCTTCTCACCAGAGCGGAGCTAAGTGCTACCACTGAGCATGGGAGGGAGCCCCAGGGCCTGAGGCCGACGCTCCTGAGACTCCGGGGCGTGTACAGCCCCACTCATTATTACGTGAGAGTGTCACGGGCGGCGAGGTTCACACGCATTGGCCTTCTTCACAGGCTCCGAGCCTTTCTCGTGAGGATAGACTTCACAGACATTCACCTTCTTCACAGGCTCTGGGCCTTTTCCAAAACGCAACAGCTTCACAGGCGTTCGCCTTCTTCACAGGCTCTGGGCCTTTCCCAAAACGCAACAGCTTCACAGGCGTTCGCCTTCTTCACAGGCTCTGGGCCTTTTCCAAAACGCAACAGCTTCACAGGCATTCGCCTTCTTCACAGGCTCTGCGCCTTTTCCAAAACGCAATAGCTTCACAGGCGTTCGCCTTCTTCACAGGCTCTGGGCCTTTTCAAGGGTAAAATCTCCGGAGGTGCTGGATGTTCCACGCGTTCTGGATGGGCACCCCCTCCTGGGTCTCCAGGCGCGCGGAGGCGGGCCTGGAAACATGAACAACCTTGAATGGGCCCTCCCACATGGGAGAGAGCTTATGCAGTCCCTCCCTGGAGAGGACATGCCTGAGCACGAGGTCTCCTACCTCGAGTGTCCTGGGGCGGATGTTGTGGCAGTGGTATCGCCGCAGCGCTTGTTGGTATCTTGCTGCTCGGAGCGCAGCTTCCCGGAGATGCTCCTCCCCCAGCACGAGGTTCGTCCCCCGCATGGCGTCCTGTTGCGCCTCGTCGAACGCCAGGACCCGCGCGGAACGACGTCTGAGCTCGTGAGGGAGGACCGCTTGAGCTCCATAGACCAGGAAGAATGGGGTCTCGCCAGTTGGCTTGGTCGTGGACGTGTGGATGGACCACAACACAGACTGAAGCTCGTCGTACCAACCTCGGCCGCAGGCCTCCAACTTCTTCTTGAACGTCCTGCTTTTGAGGCCCCTCGGGACCTCCGTGTTGGCCCGCTCGGCCTGACCGTGGCTCCGGGGGTGCGCCACTGAAGTGTAACATATCTGCGTTCCAAGGTTGCACAGTATGTTTTGAAGAGATTACTGGTGAACTGCGAACTATTGTCGGTGATGATGCAGTTCGGCACCCCAAACTGGCTCACGATGCCCTTGATGAACTTGACCGCAGACCCTGCGGGGATGGTGCGGACAGCTTCCACTTCAGCCCACTTAGTGAACTTTTCCACGGCGACATAGAGGTAGCGATAGCCCCCTGGTGCCCGAGGAAATGGGCCCAGGATGTCCAGCCCCCAGACTGCGAATGGCCTTGAGAGGGGTATAGTTTGCAGACCTCCAGCCGGCTGATGGATCTGCTTGGCGTGGAACTGGCAGGCCTCGCAAGCCTTCACCAGTTCGACAACATCATTGAGCGTAGTGGGCCAATAGAATCCACTGCGGAACGCCTTGCCAACGAGGGTCCGCGACAATGAATGGTGCCCACAGTCTCCACCATGTATATCCGCCAGCAGTTCCTTCCCTTGCTCCCTGGAGATGCAGCGTAGGGACACATCATTCGGTCGCCTTCGGTAGAGCTCTCCATCCCTGATGCAGTATGTTGTGGCCTGCCGCGCCATGCGCTCTGCTTCCTCCTCCTTCTCTGGCAAGATCCCTTCTCTCAGATAGCTCCGGAGCTCCATGATCCAGCACCCCTCCTGAGGCTCCATTGTCAAGAGCAGACGCGCCCTTGAGGCCGGGCCACAGACCGGGGCTCTCGAGGATGGCGGTTGGGGGAGCTCCTCCCGAGGCTGCACCGCGCTTGACAGTGATGGGGTGGCCGAGGGCTTGAAGAGCCGCTCTTCGAAGACGCTAGGATCCTGAGGCAGTCGCCTGGATGCCCATTTGGCGATGTCGTCGGCCTCCTGAGTGGTGCCACTGGGCACGTGTTGTAACTCCAGCCCCCAAAACTGCTTCTCCATCCTGCGGACCTCCGCAAGGTAGGCTTCCATGTGCTCATCCCTTGGCTTGTATACTTTGTTGGAGAAGTTGACGAGGAGTTGTGAATCACCTTTGATGGTAAGACGCTTTACTCCGAGGGCGGCCGCGGCCTTCAGGCCTGCTATCAAGCCTTCATATTCTGCTATGTTGTTGGAGACCTTTTCTCCGTGCTGGAAACAGAGCTGCACAGCGTAGTAGTGCTTGTCTTGGGTAGGAGATATAAGCACCGCACCAGCCCCCGCACCGTTCCTGGAGAACGCCCCGTCGAAGTACATGACCCAACCGTCTGGTGCCTCGCTTCCCGGGGAGAGGGATCGATCCTCATCAGCCTTTAGGCCCGGCGCCTCCGTCCACTCTGCTACGAAATCTGACAAGGTGGCCCCCTTGATGACTCTGGTTGTGCTGAATACGAGCTGAAACACTTGCAGTTCAATGTTCCACTCAGCGACTTTTCCAGCTGAGTTGGGGCTCCTGAGCACCCTTTCCAAAGGGTATGCTGAGACAACCTTGATGTGGTGGCCCTGAAAATAATGCCGCAGCTTGCGCGAGGCCACCAATAGCGCGAGGAGAAGTTTCTGAGGCCTGGGGTACCGCGCCCTTGCGTCCCGCAACACTGTGCTGACGAAGTACACAGGATGTTCAACGAGGTTGGGAGTGCTGGTGTCGATGGCGCCCTCCAGAGACCGTGGCGCCTCCTAAGACAGGGGAGCCCCCAGCGGCTGGTCGCTAGGGGGAGGGGTTCCCGCTGTCTCGAGTGTGTTCCCCAGCGGCGGCTGATCCTACCGGGCTGTGGTGGTGGTCTCTGCGGGTCTTCCTTGTTCATGCTTCGCCCCGACCCGTGCGGATGCCGTGGCTTTGTTCCGACGCTCCTCCCTAACCGCCACCAGGGCTGCGCTGGCGGAGTAGGGAGTGGCTGCAAGGTAAAGCACCAGGGGCTCCTGAGGGCGCGGGGCCACCATTACCGGAGGGCTGGTTAGGTACCTCTTGAGGTCTTGGAATGCCTTGTCTGCCTCTTCAGTCCATTCAAAGGGTCCCTTTTTCTTCATCAGCTGGAAGAAAGGCAGCGCTCGCTCCCCCAGCTTGGAGATGAAGCGTCCCAGTGCTGTCACGCGCCCAGTGAGCTTCTGCATTTCTCTGAGGGTCTTTGGCGGGTTCATGTCCTCGACCGCCTTGACCTTTTCCTGGTTAGCCTCAATGCCCCGGTGGGACACAAGGAAGCCCAAGAGCTTGGCTGAGGGGACCCCAAACACGCACTTCTTTGGGTTGAGCCGCAGGCTCACGGCGTTGAGGCTCGCGAAGGTTTCCTCCAGGTCTTGTATCAGGGTCTTGGCCTCGCGAGACTTCACCACAATATCATCGACGTAAGCCTCAACGTTCTTCCCGAGTTGTGGGCCCAAGGTGATGTGCATCAGCCGCTGGAAGGTCGCCCCTGCATTGCGCAACCCAAACGGCATGCACGTGCAGCAATACACCCCACACGGGTTAGAAAGGCCGTTTTTTCCACATCTTCTACCGCCATCTTGATCTGGTGATACCCAGAGAAGGCATCCAAGAAACACAACAGTTCGCACTCGGCGGTGGAGTCGATGATCTGATCGATGCGGGGGAGCGGAAACGGATCTTGTGGGCAAGCTTTGTTGAGATTGGTGAAGTCGACACACATACGTTCCTTCCCCCCTTTCTTCAGCACAACGACTGGGTTGGCCAACCAATCCGGGTATCGGACCACGCGAATGACCCCTGCAGCTTCCAACTTTCAGGTCTCTTGTATGATGGAAGCCTGGTTTTCCGTGGACTGCCATCTTGCCTTCTGCTTCACGGGTCGGACATTGGGGCACACATTGAGGTGGTGCTCGATAACGCCTCTTGGGATCTCCGCCAGCTGATCGGGCTCGCATGCGAATACCTTCTTGTTCGCGCGCAGGAACTTGACCAGGGTCTCCTCCTGCTTGGGCTCGAGGTTGGCGCCTATGGTGAAGGTGGCGTCAGTGGATCCGTCCTCGTCAACCAGCATCTGCTTGGTTTCTGCCTTGTCTTGGGTGAACAACTGCTTCTTCTTGGCCGGCGCAGCCCCCTTGGGCTCAGGGGCATCCGAGTCGGCAGGCTGCACCGACGACGCCGTCTTGAAGGCGAGCTTGAGCACTTGCAACGTATCCCCGGTGTCTCCGCACACGATGAGGACGCCCCTGCTCTCGGGCATTTTCATGAGGTTGTACGCCGGGTGAGTCGCAGCCATGAACCGGGCCAGCACCGGGTAGCCGAGGATGGTGTTGTATGGGAGGCTGATGGGGGCGATGTCGAAGTCGATTAGCTCCGTGCGGAAGTTGTCGTAGGTGCCGAAGGTTACCGGGAGACGGATCTGCCCCAGGGAGCTAGAGGACCCGCCCCCGACGCCCAAGAAGGGTCGGCCGGGCCGAAGCCGCTCTGGTGGTATGTGGAGGAGGCTGAAGGCTTCAATCGAGAGCACGCTGAGGCCCAAGCCGCCGTCGATGAGAGTCCTGGTGACGGCCACCTGGCAGATGGTGGGAGTACACAGCATCAGGAGCGTGCCCGAGCAGGCTGAGTTGGAGGGGTGGTCCTTTGACCTGAAGGCCAGATCGGCCTTGGGCGCCGACCGACCTGAGGGAGCCCCCTGCCGCGTGGAAGCGGCACCGACCTGGCGGATGAATGGCTTGACGTCGCGGCCCAAAGGCGGCGCCTACGAGCCGCCCAGGAGGGCCGCAATGACCGGGGGCGCCGGCGCAGAGCACCTGGCAAGGAAGAGGTTGCGCAACTCTTCCCAAGGGGCCATGGAAGCCGCCGGTAACTTGTCCGACCGCCGCACCTGTCGCAAGGCCGGGGCCAAGGCTTGGAGCCCCCTGCCCCCCATGCTAGTGCTAACGACCGGAGAGGACGGCACGCCGCTCATTGCAGGGCGAGTCGTGGTGTCGGCGGAGAGCGGGTCGGCGGAAGGAGAAGCTCCGGCGCACCCATACCTGGCGCGCCAAATGTCGAATTTCGGGTTCCGGCAGACCCTCTAGATTCGAACACTGGGGTGCGCGCGGAGATTTCGCCCTCTGCCTACCTGCACCTCGCCGCCTCACTATGATCTAAGCAATCAAAGGAACAACACAAGAGAGACAGAGTTTATACTGGTTCAGGCCACCGTTGTGGTGTAATACCCTACTCCAGTGTGTGGTGTGGTGGATTGCCTCTTGGGCTGATGATGAACAATACAAGGAAGAACAGCCTCGCGAGGGTCTGTTCTTGGCTGGTGCGAAGAACTACTAGGGGGAGTTTAGTCGCCCTCTGGATCGGTGCCTCTACCTTGGGGTGGCTAGTCCTATTTATAGGCAAAGGCCCTGTGCCTCTTCCCAAATATTAAGCGGGAAGGGCACCAACAATTGGCCATTTTGAAGGGGAACATCTAGTACACTTATCCTGACTAAAGTTGGTCCTCGCCTACCAAAGGCTCTGGCGATGACGCCTTCCTGGGCTCCATGATGACTTCCTTCCTGCCGTTGCGACGGTCTTGGTCTTGTTGCACCGAAATGGATGTCTTTGCTTGATGCTCTCGCCTGCGCTTGCCCCCTTTGCACCAAAGAGGAAAGAAGGACAGTGTGCGGGCTGGCACCTGCCTGGCGCCCTTGGTCGTCATGGCTTGCGTCATGGGCACCTCGTGAGGTACCCTGCCTTGATCTCTCCACCTCCTCGCGAGCCAGCCTAATGAGGTCGTGCTTGAGGAAGCCTCCTATCATCCGCCCCGCGAGGCTTGGCCCCTCGCGAGGGTCTTGAGCTTGTGCTGATGAAGATGGGCCATGCTGGGCAGCCCCTTGAGCCACGCCGCAGGCCGCAGGCAGGCAAGTCTGGGGACCCTCATTCCCAGAACACCGACACACGTGACATGTGTCACCCAGGTACTATGTAGTGGAGATCATGTAAGATCGTGGGTGAATAGATAAGATTTATCGTGGAATGTGTAACAGTTTGAGCGGCAAAACCAAAAATTCAGATAAAAATATTTTAAAGTTTCATTCGCAATTTCTTCAGCTGACAAGGGCACAGTGAAGATTTTGAACGAGTTTCAAATAGAACGCACATGAAGAACTTGTGAACAGACTGGGTTGAGTTTAGCATAGAGGGGGAAGCGGGTCCGATCAGATTTACTTAGCAGAAAAATCAACTTGAAGAATTAGTAATAAGTGAATGTTGTAAAGGACATAAAAACTCAAGTATATATATATATATATAGTCAATGAATAACAACGACGACAGGAGTGAAGACAATGAAAAGTTGAAGAATTTGAAAAACTAAGGAATTTCAAAAATGAAGAAAAACTCAACTTGAAGATTTTCAACTTTGGTTGGTGGCGTAACCCACCATATAAGAAAGTTGATTTCAGACACCGCATACAATTGTCGTAGGGTTTTGAGAATCAATTTCTTCATTAATTTCTTCACACTTAGAGGGTTAGTCTTCATTGATTGAAGAAAAACGTTACTTTGTGTGTTGCGCATCTAAGTCATCAAGTCGACATAAGTGTTAGGATGTGTGTCCTTTTCAAAGAACATTTGAAGATTCTATGATATTTAGCTCACACCGCAACTTGCTAAATCTCTTCTCATCCAAGGGCTCTGTGAAGATATAGGCCAGCTGGTCTTCAATACTCGCGTGGTCGATTGAGATGTCGCCCTTCAACACATGGTCACGAAGAAAATGATGACGAATCTGGATGTGCTTTGTCTTTGAGTGTTGAACTGTGTTGTGAGCAATCTTGATGGCACTCTCATTGTCGCAGTAGAGTGGCACTTTCTTCATGTTGATGCCATAGTGCTTGAGTGTTTTCTTCATCCAAAGCAATTGAGCACAGCAAGATCCAACAGCGATGTATTCAGCTTCAGCAGTAGAGAGTGATACACAGTTCTGTTTCTTCAAGGACCAACATACCAAAGATCGTCCGAGGAAATGCCATGTGCTTGATGTTGACTTGCGGTCCACATGATCTCCAACATAGTCAGAGTCTGAATATTCAATGAGATCAAATGAGGAGCCCTTGGATACCATAATCCAAGTGCTGGTGTGTGATCTAGATATTGAAGAATATGTTTCACAGCCTTATGGTGTGATTCCTTCGGTGTAGCTTGAAATCGGGAACACATGCAAACACTAAGCATTATATCTGGCCTAGATGCACATAGGTACAATAAAGAGCCAATCATGGAGTGGTATACCTTTTGATCGAAGTCCTTACCATTTTCATAAGTGCACAGATGGCCATTTGTGGGCATAGGGATTTTGACACCTTTGCAGTCTTGCATGCCGAATTTCCTCAATACATCCTTGAGGTATTTCTCCCAAGATATGAATATGCCATTGTATTCTTGACGAATCTGAAGACCTAAAAAGAATTTCAATTCTCCCATCATAGACATTTGATATTCTTCACTCATCATATAGGCAAATTCATCACTATAATGTTGGTTAGTACAGCCAAAAATAATGTCATCAACATATATTTGGCACACGAATAATTCATCATCATATGCTTTTATGAAAACAGTTGGGTCAAGTGAACCGGGTTTGAAGCCTTTCTTCATGAGGAATTCCCTCAGTGTGCCATACCATGCCCGAGGTGCTTGTTTGAGGCCATAGAGGGCCTTGTTGAGTCTGTAGACGTGATCTGGAAATTTTGGATCCTAAAAACCTGGTGGTTGAGCAACATATACTTCTTCCTCAAGCTTACCATCAAGGAATGCACTTTTCACATCCATTTGATGTAAGATGATATTATGATGGTTAGCATAAGCAAGCAAAATGCGAATATCATCAAGTCTAGCAACAGGTGCAAAAGTTTCATCAAAATCAATTCCTTCAACCTGTGTGTAGCCTTGAGCTACAGTATGAGCCTTATTCCTCACCACGAGGCCATTTTCATCTTGTTTGTTGCGGTAGATCCATTTGGTACCCATGATGTTGTGCTTGCGTGGGTCTGGTCGCTTGACAAGTTCCCACACGTTGTTGAGCTTGAATTAATGCAATTCATCTTGCATTGCTTGAATCCACTCAGATTCCATGAATGCTTCATCAACTTTGGTGGGCTCTGTGATAGAGACAAACAGAAAATGCCCACAAAAGTTAGATAAATGTGAAGCTTTTGAGCGAGTGAGAGGACCTGGTGCGTTGATGTCATTGATGATCTTCTCGATCTGCACTTCGTTTGCACTACGAGGATGTGTGGGTTGAAGATTTTGCTTTAGCCGAGCAATTTCTTCAGGACCAGTTTCTTTAGTAGCACCAGTATGATTTTCTTCACGATCCGAAATGACTTCTTCAGTAGATTCTTCGGTAGGAATGATATCCTCACTAGCTTTGAACTTGATGGATTCCTCAGGTGACATTTCATCTAGCACAGGAGGTAGGTGCTCTCTATGCAAGCCATTAGTTTCATCGAACCGCACGTCTACAGTTTCAACAATCATGTGATGATTAAGATTGAAGACTCTGTAGGTGTGCGAGTCTGTTCTGTAACCAAGCATAAAACCCTCGTGTGCTTTTGGTGCAAACTTAGAGTGATGGTGAGGATCTCTAATCCAGCATTTAGCACCAAAGACTTTGAAATAACTTACATTGGGTTTCTTGTCAGTGAGGAGTTCGTATGAGGTATTTTTGAAGAATTTGTAAAGATATACCCTGTTGGTGATGTGGCACACAGTATTGATGGCTTCAGGCCAGAAGCATTCAGGCGTCTTGTATTCATCAAGCATAGTGCGATCCATCTCAACAAGAGTTCGGTTCTTGCGCTCCACGACGCCATTCTGCTGAGGAGTATAAGGAGCAGATAACTCGTGAGTTATACCAAGTATATTAAGATATTCATCGAGTCCAGTGTTCTTGAACTCGATTCCATTATCCTTCCTGATATGCTTGATCTTCACACCGAAGTTAGTGGAAGCCCTTGAAGAAAATCGTCTGAAGACTTCCTGCACTTCATTTTTGTAAGTGATGATATGCACCAGTGTATCAAGAATAGTCATCAACTATGACAAAGCCATATAATGATGCAGAACTAGAGAACGTGGCATAATGAGTAGAGCCAAAGAGATCCATATGAAGTAATTCAAAGGGACGATAAGTGGCCATGATACTTCGAGGGATGCTTGGCTCTGGTGATCTTTCTAGCCTCGCTGCCAATGACATGCTTCTTCTTCACGAGTGTATGCAAGTTTCTCATCCCAGCATGACCAAGTCGTCGATGCCATAGTCAGCATTCTAAAGCTTTTGCCAATAGACATGTGGCAGGCTGTGGTCCTGCAGAGAAATCAACAATGTACAAGTCTCCTTTCCTAAAGCCTTCGAAGACTTTGGAGTTGTCATATTCCATTAGCACAATGCAATGATATTTTCCAAAGACGACAACCATGTCAAGATAACAAAGTATTGAGACAGACATGAGGTTGAATCCTAAGGACTCGACAAGCATGACTTTGTCCATGTGTCGATCCTTTGAGATCGCAACCTTACCTAGACCCAATACCTTGCTTTTGCCTTTGTCAGCATAGGTGATATGATTCAGATGAGATGGTGACAAATCAGTGTCCATCAACAAGTTCCTGTCACTAGTCATGTGGTTCGTGCATCCACTATCGAGGACCCACTCGGTAGCATTAGGCTGATCATCCTGCAGATGAATTAGTGCAACTTACGAACTCATATACTTCATCCGTGAAAAATATGGTATCAATTTCATCAACAGTAATGGATATGGCAATAGTAGTATGAGGACGTGAGAAATGAGTAATTCATTTCTTCATGATTAGCTTGCGTCCATTCAAGCACATTCAGGTCTCCAGCAATTTCTTCAGACGATTAAGTTCGTCTGGAGACCTGACCCTGCATAAGTGATTAGTTCTTTTTCTTCACCACACACATCTGGAGGGGTGGCAAAGACTTCATCATTTTCCGAGCTCCATAAGAAAAGGATGGCATAGAAGCCAGTGCACTTCTTTTCACAGAAGAGTGGTTAGGGTAAGCATATGAATAAGCAGAGAAATTTTTCGAGGACTTATGAACATAATGGTTTGAAGAATAATGCTCATATTCATAGCCTTTAGTCTTTACCTGTGAAACAGAAGTGTTAGCACGATGATGTTCATATGAGGATTTTGATCCATGTGAGGAATTTGATCCATATGAAGAATTTGGTCCATATGAGGACTTGGATCCACATGAAGATTTTGATCCATATGAAGAATTTGATCTGGGGTTGCTATTCTTCATGGGTGGTTTCATGGTGACATTCTACTGAAGATTTTCAAGGCATCTCTTAGGAACCCAGATTTTCTTCATAGGGGGGCCATTCCTGTAGTTAGTTCCAACATATCGAGCAAATACTTCACCATTCTGATTCTTAAACAGTTTATAGTTGGAGTCAAATGACTCATCAGAGGAATATGAAGAATCAAAAGTAAAGCCAGACAAAGTGCATGGATCTACAGGAGGTCCTTTTGTAGAAACCCATGAGGTTTTGGGATACTGCTCAGGTTTCTAGTAGGTCCATCAACATTGAGTTTCCTCTCAAAGGCAACACCTTCTTTCCTAGGGTTTTTGTTCAAGATCTGCTATTTAAGAACATCACATAGAGTCTGATGCCCTTTGAGGCTTTTGTAAATGTCTGTCATATACAATTCCTTCAGACCCGCATTATCGTCAGTGATACTTGTGGTATCCTCAGATGAGGAAATTGTGACCACAGAGACAATTGAAGAATTTGCAGCAGTAGAAGCATTTGAACATTCAGGTGATGAATTAGCAAATTCACGCTCAACGCATTTAAGACATGGTGGAATAAATTCTTCCTGAGCGGAACTAATCTGTTAAGCAAGCAATGATTCGTTTTCCTTCTGAAGATCTTCATACCTCACTCTTAACTTCTCAAGATCTTGCGTTCTCTGAAGAATTTCATGAGAAAGCTTTTCATGATCAATTAGAAGAGAGTTATGATGACTTTGAAGGTTGTCAAACTTAGACTGAAGTTTTTGAAGACTATCAGTCAAAGCCTTAGTTCGATTCAATTCCTCACCCAACATATCATCGCTTTCATCAAGCATGTTTTGAACGTTTTCAAGAGCTCTTTGTTGTTTAGTGGCAAGGGAAGCAAGTTTGACATAGCTGGGTCCAAATTCATCACCCGATTCATCATCACTAGATTCATATAGGTAGCATTTAGTTATCTTGGCACCCTTTGCCATAAGGCACGGTGCAGTGGATGATGATTCAGGTGCGAAAGTCAAATCTTTAAGCGATTCCTTGAAATCCTCAAACCACGGATCCGGACGTGTACGATGACCTTCATAGACATCGGAGAGTCGGTTCCAGATAAACTTCACATGGTTGAGATGCATGACGTTCCTGAACTGATTTTGGGACAAACTGGAGCAGATGACATCCTTTGCCGTGAGGTTGAGGAGGGTGTACTTGTGAATGACATCAACCTCCGCCATCTTGCATAGATCGGTAAGACCAATCTCAGTGACGGTCCACAATTCACTGTTCATCGCCATGAGTCACTTCTTCATCATGGCCTTCCATTTGGGATACTCATGACCGTCAAAGATGGGGCAGGACACTCTCCTCATTCCTGCAGTCGACATAACTAAAACTCTAGGTGGTTAAACCAAAATCACACAGAACAAGGGAGTACCTTTCTCTGCTACCAATTGAAAGTGTGTTACGTCGACTAGAGGGGGGGTGAATAGGCAATTTTTCTGAATTCTCCACTGAGGAATTTCAGGGTGAGGAAATTCCTAAGCGAAGAACTACTTGCAGCGGAATAAGTACTGAGGTATAAGCATAACAGAGCAACGGCATAGTCTTCATGATGAAATGAAAGAAAAAACACAAAGTACAGAAAGCGTAAACACAGGATAACAGGATGAAGAGAAAACTGACTGAATAATTAGGATTGAAGAATTAGAGAAAGTCTTCAGTCAAATTCTTCAAACAGTAATGATCAGGTTCATCAACACATAAGTGAGGAAATGAAAGGGTTGAGGAAATAGAACCTGTAGGCTTGGTGAATACAATGATTTGGTCGACCAATTCCAACTGCCGTGACAGTTGTACATCTGGTTGGAGCGGCTGAGTATTTAAACTCGAGGACACACAGTCCTCACCGTATTCTCCTTGAGGTAAGATCACGCAAATCTGGCCCAACAGTGGTAAGTCTTCACAGGTGACTTCCAAACCTTCACAGACATGGTCACTCAGCAATCCACTATTCCTCTTGGATGCTCAGACCATGACGCCTAACCGTCTGGAGGATACATAGTCCTCAAAGGTAACAAGCGTCGATTCCACACAGGAACAATCTCTTCAGTGATGCTCAATCACTTTGGGTTTGTAGGTGTTTGGGTTTGGGATTTGGGTATTTCCTCACTTGATGATTTTCGCTCAAAGTCCTCGGAGGATGGGATGCTCTCAAATGACAAGTATCAGTTTCTCTCAGAGCAGCCAACCAGCTAGTGGTTGTAGGGGCGGCAATTTATAGCCTAGGGAGCAACCCAACATGATAAGACATAAATGCCCTTCAATGATATGACCGTTAGGTGGGTAGATATTTTAGGACAGCTGGCGCGTAGCACAGCAACGGTCAGATATTCGAGGTTCGAATTCCTCAGGGCTATCATGTTCCTCACTATGTAGGCAATCTGCACTGGCGAATTCCTAACTGCACAGTCAGAACAAATTCCTCGGAGACCAGAAGATCTTCGTCTCTATCACTGAAGAAATTGACTGAACTGATATGAGATTTCCAATGGCTTCACTCGAAGGATTGGGTAGGTGTAGATTTTGAGATGAGCATCACATGGAAATCAGTTTCCTTAGTATTACGTCGACCCCCTTTAACAATACGGTGTTTCCTATGACTACGAAAACAAAAGTCTTCACGCTTCATAATCCTCGCATGAATATCCAAGTCTTCAAGGTCACACCAATTTCTTCACTTTCAAAGTCTTCAGGAGAACCAACGTCTTCAGCCGAAGACATTCATTTTCAGGGGTCGACTTTCACTGTAAATATCAAACTCCTCATCAACTTATAGAGCCTGTGTACACTCACAAACATATTAGTCCCTTAACCTATAAGTCTTCAATACACCAAAATCACTAAGGGGCACTAGATGCACTTATAAAAGTTGTATAGCATGAATCTAGGACGTTGTTCAAAGAGGAAAGGAATGGGGGAAAGTAGTGGGGAAAGTTGTATAGCATGAATCTAGGACGTGGTTCAAAAAGGAAAGGAAGGGGGGAAAGTTGTGGGGAAAGTTGTATATCATAAATCTTGGACGTGGTTCAAAGAGGAAAGGAAGGGGAGAAAGTACTAGTACAGACTGGCTATCCAGCACCTACGTTGGTCGAAAAGGGGAAACAGTGACAAACGCAGTACGCATATCTGTAACGAATTGATCTTTTGTTTTAGGGGACAAGGCTGTAGAGTTGAGTGGGACTAGATTTGCTGCGCTCACATAGGGAAAGGTGTCTAAAGATAACAAAACTGGGACCAACACAAATATGCTCCTTAGTTGTTTGTTCTTTGTTGCAACAGACTGACCCCAGTACATCGGTAGATGCACATGGTGCTGGCGCGTCCACTGTCCCGTGCAACTCTTTAGCTGTTGTTAATTTAAGGCCATGTTTGGTTAAAAACTCCCTAGTCCCTACCTGCTTGGTTCCAGGGACTAAACATGTATTAGAGTTTATTAAATGACATGCTAAAAGACCATGTTACCCATAGTAATGAACTAATAGAGACAAGGTGTGATGCGGGGTAGGGGCAACTGTTGGAAAAAGTCCCAAAAAGACTCTCCCTCGGGGTCTTCTTTCTTTAATCCCAAATGCCCACTTTTAGTCCCTAAAAGTCCCTCATGTTTGGTTTAGATGGGACTGACACGAAGTTTTTTTAGGCCCTACACTAAAATTTCCCTGTAAACAAGCACCCTCTAATAATGCCACTAGAAAGTTGATGCAATGCCACAGTTAAAAGCAAATTACATGTTTAACGAATTTTATTGTTAATATAATCTCTCTATTAATATTAATCAATGCCACCGTTTGAGAAATGCTACTATCTTGCTTTCTTTCCCATTTAGATAAGTTAGATGCTTCCTTTTGTTGGCTTCTGTGTCATCCACCGTTATTGACCACTAGTTGTTTCCTTTGCGCCTCTGTGTAAACAGGGTTATATACTTCACCCCGTTGACATTGTGACCTTTTCTTGCACTGCACAAAACACTTTTGTTTTAAGAGTGTTTTGTGCAGTTCAACCAAAATGTCACACCGACAATGTTGCTTGATTGCTTGTTCTTAGTGGAACTGGACAAGAGGAGATCTTACTTCCTATCCGTGTTGGCAAATTTGGTTCAAATCTTCTTCTTGTGAGTTGTTTGAATTCCGCGTCTTGAGAGGTTAGTACTAGCCTTCTTTCACATGATTCTGCAATGTGCTTTCATATGTTGTGCTACTTGTATGGTAATGTTTCTTGATTTTAGTGAACTGCACAAATGGAGACAAGACTTCCAATCTGTATGTGCACCGTAATGTCCCATTGAGGTAAGATAAGGATATTTCACTACTGTTGGCCTGTATTTTGCCACTTTCATCTGAAAATTAATGTCATTGTTTAGTGCTATACTTGTGCTCCCTAATTGACATGCCAAATCTTACATTGAAGGTGAAGCTTGTCTCTTATTGAACCAAGTGACGAAGGGGAAGAACAAGCGGAACAAAAACAAGAATCAACTCCCGATGCTGTAATGAAGCACTGGAACTGTGATGACACAAGTAATGATATAGTGTTGCATCTTAATTTATTGCTATGGCTAGAACGAGCAATTGTTTTGCCACTGATTTGATGCCACCCTTAATGTAATATGTAATTATCTCTACTTGTGGAACCAGGGATCTTCTTTGAGGATACCATAAATTTTAGTGGAACTGCACAAGAAGATGTTGGAAACATTAAACTAATCGAGGAGTATATAGTAAGCATTGCCACCACAGTAGATAGCAACAGATGGTTCCGGAGAAGTGCTTCATCTGTATGCTCTACACAATAAGACTCCTGACAAAGGTTGGTACTTGCCCACGGATTTCATCCATATGATTGAGCTTTGTCATCTCTATTGGTGTTGTGCTACTGTTTAGATACTGTCATGAGAAAGTGGTATTTTCCTTGAGAAGTGCTTCATCTGTGTTGTTTTAAATATTTCCTTTCCTTTTTTTGAGCAAACAGGGATGCTAGCATTTAATTGTCCTCTTGTCTTTGCACAACAGGATCATCCTCCTCTGAAGAAGAATATGGAGTACGTGAAGTGACTAGTTCCAATTATGTCAGGATGAAGAAGCCTTGTCTATCTTCTCATCAGAAGGAGCAGTTGAAGGATGGTTACATTACTCCCCACAAGACCAAACTAACTTCAGCTCAGAAGGACTGACATATCTCCATTTTCCTACTGTGATGCGCAAGTACAATGTTGTTCTAGGATTCTTTCCGGTGATTTCCATTTTTCTAAAAGTGTGCTCTACGTGGACCATGTAGGTGCTTGTTTAAACTGTCAATCCATAGTACAGTTTGCTTTATATTAATCACTTTTTGTATTTGGGCAAACAAGGGTGCTCAGCTTGATTTCAATGGGAACTGCACAAAATGTTCATGAATACATCAAATTATCCATTTCCACCACAAGAAAGGAGGTGTCGATAACTTCAAGGCGTTTCAACATATAAGGGCAAAATCAAACAAGCTACGCGTGAATTTGGTTGATTTTGGTGAAACTGCACAAAAAGAGCAGCTGGTTTATTTAGCACGAGGTGCCATGTCAATGTACGAACTGATGGCAAACCCTGCCCATTCCACAATCGTAGGCATTTGATATTTTGGAATGGGACAACCTTGTCAAATTTTTCTCATTGATGTTAGCAAGAAGACATGCGTTTGACATTTTCGAATGGGACGCCCTTTGCTTCAGCAGCGTCGATCGATTTTTCTTTATTCTTTAGTTGTGAAGTAAATATTGGCTCTGACATGTGAACCGCTGAGATGCATAATCATCGATTGTTTTGAATGTTCTCTATGAATTGTCAAGCTTGTGTGTTTGATTGCAATGTACAGGAACGCTAAAAAGATGCTCAAACTCTTTGTACTCCTTCTGTTCCTTTTTTACTTCGCACATTGTGAAAGTGCATACTTTTTTCTATAAGATTGGTCAAAGTAGAGATACTTTGACTGCAGACAAAACTTGTATGCAGACTAGAAAGGACTAGAGGGAGTACATTTGAAATTGTAGCAAACGAGGTGATCACCCTGGGAATAATGCTAGTACATATTGTTTTGCATGTTCATCCAATGCCAGTGATACAAGAATTCGAACTAATCAATATAAATTCATTCATACATGGTCGGATTTCATATAAACATGCTTGATTTCATTACATTTCATGCATTCTTCAACTAAAAAGGGGTGCGCTGGAGGTATAATTAATTAACCAAAGCTACCCACCTGTGTCCGGCTGAGCCGGACAGAAGCTTCTTCTCCAGCCGACTGAGCTTCAATGACTTAACTGCAGGTGCAGTTGCATAACTGGCATGTGGCCTAGATGCCTGTCGGGCCCACGTGTCAGTCAGCCAACTGCTACAATAGTTAAGTAGAAGCAGCGTCCTTCTCCAACATAGCTCTCCGACTCCGCGTCGCCGCCAAGAAGCTAATCGGCCGTCAATGGTCAACCCACCTAGCTTGCCTTCAACCAAAGGGTAGAAGCGGTGGCCTTACTTGGACCAGAGCGGCGGCGACCTACTGTGTTCTACTCTTCCTCGTTTTCTATGTGGTGTGGCCTCGTTGGCAGGGGGACGGGGCCTCAACAGAGTCGATGATGTCCTCTGTCTCGTTGCCGGCGGGGCGGCGATTTGGCAGAGCAGACGAAGTCCTCCCCCTTGTTGCCGGTAGGGTGGGGCCTCAGCTGAGCCAGCGATGTCCTCTGCCTCATTGTTGGTTGGGTGGGGCCTCAGCGGAGTAGGGCTTCTGTTGGGGAACGTTGCAGAAAACAAAAAATTTCCTACTCGTTTCACCAAGATCATCTAGGAGTTCATCTAGCAACGAGTGAATAGATGCATCTACATACCTTGTAGATCGCAAGCGGAAGCGTTCAAAGAACGGGGATGATGTAGTCGAACACGACGTGATTCGAATCACCGGAGATCCTAGCACCGAACGGACGGCACCTCCGCGTTCAACACACGTACGGAACAGCCACGTCTCCTCCTTCTTGATCCAGCAAGGAGGGGAGGAGAGATTGAGGGAGATGGCACCAGCAGCAGCACGACGGCGTGGTGTTGATGGAGCTGCAGTACTCCGGCAGAGCTTCGCTAAGCACTATGGAGTTGGAGGAGGTGTTGGGGAGGGAGAAGGAGGCAACCAAAGGCCAAGGACTCAAGGTATGAAGTCCCTCCTCTCCCCCACTATATATAGGGGTGCCAAGGGGGGGTGGCCGGCCCTAGGAGATCCAATCTCCTAGGGGGTGCGGCGGCCAAGGGGGGGTTTCCCTCCCCCCCAAGGCACCTAGGAGGTGCCTTACCCTCCTAGGACTCTTGCCCCCTTGAACCCTAGGCGCATGGGCCTATGTGGGGCTGGTGCCCTTGGCCCAAGAAGGCCAAGGCGCACCCCCTACAGCCCATGTGGCCCCCGGGGATGGGTGGCCCCACCCGGTGGGCCCCCGGGACCCCTCCGGTGGTCCCGGTACAATACCGATAACCCCGAAACTTGTCCCGATGCCCGAAACAGGACTTCCCATATATAAATCTTTACCTCCGGACCATTCCGGAACTCCTCGTGACGTCTGGGATCTCATCCGGGACTCCGAACAACATTCGGGTTACTGCATATACATATCCCTACAACCCTAGCGTAACTGAACCTTAAGTGTGTAGACCCTACGGGTTCGGGAGACATGTAGACATGACCGAGATCGCTCTCCGGTCAATAACCAACAGCGGGATCTGGATACCCATGTTGGCTCCCACATGCTCCACGATGATCTCATCGGATGAACCACGATGTCGAGGATTTAATCAACCCCGTATGCAATTCCCTTTGTCAATCGATATGTTACTTGCCCGAGATTCGATCGTCGGTATCCCAATACCTCGTTCAATCTTGTTACCGGCAAGTCACTTTACTCGTACCGTAATGCATGATCCCGTGACCAAACACTTGGTCACTTTGAGCTCATTATGATGATGCATTACTGAGTGGGCCCAGTGATATCTCTCCGTCATACGGAGTGACAAATCCCAGTCTCGATCCATATAAAACAATAGATACTTTCGGAGATACCTGTAGTGCACCTTTATAGTCACCCAGTTACGTTGTGACGTTTGATACACCCAAAGCACTCCTACGGTATCCAGGAGTTATACGATCTCATGGTCGAAGGAAGAGATACTTTGACATTGCAAAAACTCTAGCAAACGAACTATACGATCTTGTGCTATGTTTAGGATTGGGTCTTGTCCATCACATCATTATCCTAATGATGTGATCCCGTTATCAATGACATCCAATGTCCATAGCCAGGAAACCATGACTATCTATTGATCAACGAGCTAGTCAACTAGAGGCTTACTAGGGACATGTTGGTGTCTGTTATTCACACATGTATTACGATTTCCGGATAACACAATTATAGCATGAATAAAGACAATTATCATGAACAAAGAAATATAATAATAATGCTTTTATTATTGCCTCTAGGGCATATTTCCAACAGTCTCCCACTTGCACTAGAGTCAATAATCTAGTTACATTGTGATGAATCGAACACCCATGGAATTCTGGTGTTGATCATGTTTTGCTCTTGGGAGAGGTTTAGTCAACGGATCTGCTACATTCAGGTCCGTATGTACTTTACAAATCTCTATGTCTCCATCTTGAACATTTTCACGGATGGAGTTGAAGCGACGCTTGATGTGCCTTGTCTTCTTGTGAAACCTGGGCTCCTTGGCAAGTGCAATAGCTCCAGTGTTGTCACAGAAGAGCTTGATCGGCCCCGACGCATTGGGTATGACTCCTAGGTCGGTGATGAACTCCTTCACCCATATTGCTTCATGTGCTGCCTCCGAGGCTGCCATGTACTCCGCTTCACATGTAGATCCCGCCACGACGCTCTGCTTGCAACTGCACCAGCTTACTGCCCCACCATTCAAAATATACACGTATCCGGTTTGTGACTTAGAGTCATCCAGATCTGTGTCGAAGCTAGCGTCGACGTAACCTTTTACGACGAGCTCTTCGTCACCTCCATAAACGAGAAACATTTCCTTAGTCCTTTTCAGGTACTTCAGGATATTCTTGACCGCTGTCCAGTGTTCCTTGCCGGGATTACTTTGGTACCTTCCTACCAAACTTACGGCAAGGTTTACATCAGGTCTGGTACACAGCATGGCATACATAATAGAACCTATGGCTGAGGCATAGGGGATGACACTCATCTCTTCTATCTCTGCTGCCGTGGTCGGACATTGAGCTGAGCTCAATTTCACACCTTGCAAAACAGGCAAGAACCCTTTCTTGGACTGATCCATTTTGAACTTCTTCAAAATCTTATCAAGATATGTGCTTTGTGAAAGACCTATGAGGCGTCTTGATCTATCCCTATAGATCTTGATGCCTAATATATAAGCAGCTTCTCCAAGGTCCTTCATTGAAAAACTCTTATTCAAGTAGGCCTTAATGCTGTCCAAAAGTTCTATATCATTTCCCATCAAAAGTATGTCATCTACATATAGTATGAGAAATGCTATAGAGCTCCCACTCACTTTCTTGTAAACACAGGCTTCTCCATAAGTCTGTGTAAACCCAAACGCTTTGATCATCTCATCAAAACGAATGTTCCAACTCCGAGATGCTTGCACCAGCCCATAAATCGAGCGTTGGAGCTTGCACACCTTGTCAGCATTTTTAGGATCGACAAAACCTTCCGGCTGCATCATATACAATTCTTCCTTAAGGAAACCATTAAGGAATGCCGTTTTGACGTCCATTTGCCAAATTTCATAATCATAAAATGCGGCAATTGCTAACATGATTCGGACGGACTTCAGCTTCGCTACCGGTGAGAAAGTCTCATCGTAGTCAACCCCTTGAACTTGTCGATAACCCTTAGCGACAAGCCGAGCTTTATAGATGGTCACATTACCATCCGCGTCTGTCTTCTTCTTAAAGATCCATTTATTTTCTATGGCTCGCCGTTCTACGGGCAAGTCAGTCAAAGTCCATACTTCGTTTTCATACATGGATCCTATCTCGGATTTCATGGCTTCTAGCCATTTGTCGGAATCCGGACCCGCCATCGCTTCTTCATAGTTCGAAGGTTCACCGTTGTCTAACAACATGATTTCCAAGACAGGGTTGCCGTACCACTCTGGTGCGGAACGTGTCCTCGTGGACCTTCGAATTTCAGTAGGAGCTTGATCAGAAGTATCTTGATCATTATCATTAACTTCCTCTCTAGTCGGTGCAGGCACCTCAGGAACATTTTCTTGAGTTGCGCCATTTTCCGGTTCAAGAGGTAATACTTCATCAAGCTCTACTTTCCTCCCACTTACTTCTTTCGAGAGAAACTCTTTCTCCAGAAAGGACCCATTCTTGGCAACAAAGATCTTGCCTTCGGATCTGAGGTAGAAGATATACCCAACAGTTTCTTTAGGGTATCCTATGAAGACGCATTTTTCCGATTTGGGTTCGAGCTTTTCAGGTTGAAGTTTCCTGACATAAGCATCGCATCCCCAAACTTTTAGAAATGACAGCTTAGGTTTCTTCCCAAACCATAATTCATACGGTGTCGTCTCAACGGATTTCGACGGGGCCCTATTTAAAGTGAATGCGGCAGTCTCTAAAGCATAGCCCCAAAAAGATAGTGGTAAATCGGCAAGAGACATCATAGATCGCACCATATCTAATAGAGTGCGATTACGACGTTCGGACACACCATTACGCTGAGGTGTTCCAGGCGGCGTGAGTTGTGAAACTATTCCACATTTTCTTAAGTGTGTACCAAACTCGTGACTCAAGTATTCTCCTCCACGATCTGATCGTAGAAACTTGATTTTCCTGTCACGTTGATTCTCAACTTCACTCTGAAATTCCTTGAACTTTTCAAAGGTCTCAGACTTGTGTTTCATTAAGTAGACATACCCATATCTACTCAAGTCATCAGTGAGGGTGAGAACATAACGATAGCCACCGCGAGCCTCAACACTCATTGGACCGCACACATCAGTATGTATGATTTCCAATAAGTTGGTTGCTCTCTCCATTGTTCCTGAGAATGGAGTCTTGGTCATTTTACCCATGAGGCATGGTTCGCACGTGTCAAATGATTCGTAATCAAGAGACTCTAAAAGTCCATCAGCATGGAGCTTCTTCATGCGTTTGACACCTATGTGACCGAGGCGGCAGTGCCACAAGTATGTGGGACTATCACTATCAATCTTACATCTTTTGGTACTTACACTATGAATATGTGTAGCATTACGCTCGAGATTCATAAAGAATAAACCATTCACCATCGGAGCATGACCATAAAACATATCTCTCATATAAATAGAACAACCATTATTCTCGGATTTAAATGAGTAGCCATCTCGAATTAAACGAGATCCTGATACAATGTTCATGCTCAAACTTGGCACAAAATAACAATTATTGAGGTTCAAAACTAATCCCGTAGGTAAATGTAGAGGTAGCGTGCCGACGGCGATCACATCGACCTTGGAACCATTCCCGACGCGCATCGTCACCTCGTCCTTCGCCAGTCTCCGTTTATTCCGCAGCTCCTGTTGTGTGTTACAAATATGAGCAACGGCACCGGTATCAAATACCCAGGAGTTACTACGATTACTGGTAAGGTACACATCAATTACATGTATATCAAATATACCTTTGGTTTTGCCGGCCTTCTTGTCCGCTAAGTATTTGGGGCAGTTCCGCTTCCAGTGACCACTTTCCTTGCAATAAAAACACTCAGTCTCGGGCTTGGGTCCATTCTTTGGCTTCTTCCCGGCAGCTTGCTTGCTGGGCGCGGCAACTACCTTGCCGTCCTTCTTGAAGTTCTTTTTACCCTTGCCCTTCTTGAACTTAGTGGTTTTATTGACCATCAACACTTGATGTTCCTTTCTGACTTCTACCTCTGCTGATTTCAGCATAGCAAATACTTCAGGAATGGTCTTTTCCATCCCCTGCATATTGAAGTTCATCACAAAGCTCTTGTAGCTCGGTGGAAGCGACTGGAGGATTCTGTCAATGACCGCATCATCCGGGAGATTAACTCCCAGCTGAGTCAAGCGGTTATGTAACCCAGACATAGTGAGTATGTGCTCACTGACAGAACTATTTTCCTCCATCTTACAGCTGAAGAATTTGTCAGAGACTTCATATCTCTCGACCCGGGCATGAGCTTGGAAAACCATTTTCAGCTCTTCGAACATCTCATATGCTCCATGTCTCTCAAAACGCTTTTGGAGCCCCGGCTCTAAGCTGTAAAGCATGCCGCACTGAACGAGGGAGTAGTCATCAGAACGTGCCTGCCAAGCGTTCATAACGTCTTGTTCTGCAGGGAGAACAGGTGCATCACCTAGCGGTGCTTGTAGGACATAATCTTTCTTGGCAGCTATGAGGATGATCCTCAGGTTCCGGACCCAGTCCGTATAGTTGCTGCCATCGTCTTTCAGCTTGGTTTTCTCTAGGAACGCGTTGAAGTTGAGGACTACGTTGGCCATTTGATCTACAAGACATATTGTAAAATTTTAGACTAAGTTCATGATAATTAAGTTCATCTAATCAAATTATAATGAACTCCCACTCAGATTTGACATCCCTTTGGTCATCTAAGTGTTACACGATCCGAGTCGACTAGGCCGTGTCCGATCATCACGTGAGACGGACTAGTCATCGTCGGTGAACATTCTCATGTAGATCGTATCTTCCATACGACTCGTGTTCGACCTTTCGGTCTCCGTGTTCCGAGGCCATGTCTGTACATGCTAGGCTCGTCAAGTTAACCCTAAGTGTTTTCGCTGTGTAAAACTGTCTTACACCCGTTGTATGTGAACGTAAGAATCTATCACACCCGATCATCACGTGGTGCTTCGAAACGACGAACTGTAGCAACGGTGCACAGTTAGGGGAGAACACTTCTTGAAATTTTGTAAGGGATCATCTTATTTACTACCGTCGTTCTAAGTAAACAAGATGCATAAAACATAATAAACATCACATGCAATTATATAAAGTAGTGACATGATATGGCCAATATCATATAGCTCCTTTGATCTTCATCTTCGGGGCTCCATGATCATCTTGTCACCGGCATGACACCATGATCTCCATCATCATGATCTCCATCATCGTGTCTTCATGAAGTTGTCACGCCAACGACTACTTCTACTTCTATGACTAACGCGTTTAGTAATAAAGTAAAGTAGTTTACATGGCGTTCTTTAATGACACGCAGGTCATACAAAAAATAAAGACAACTCCTATGGCTCCTGCCGGTTGTCATACTCATCGACATGCAAGTCGTGATTCCTATTACAATAGCATGAACATCTCATACATGACATATAGATCATTCATCATTCATCACAACTTTGGCCATATCATATCACAAAGCACTTGCTGCAAAAACAAGTTAGACGTCCTCTAATTGTTGTTTGCAAGTTTTACGTGGCTGAAGTAGGGTTCTAGCAAGAACGTTTTCTTACCTACGTGAAACCACAACGTGATTTGTCAACTTCTATTTACCCTTCATAAGGACCCTTTTCATCGAATCCGCTTCAACTAAAGTAGGAGAGACAGACACCCGCCAGCCACCTTATGCAACTTGTGCATGTTAGTCGGTGGAACCGGTCTCACGTAAGCGTACGTGTAAGGTTGGTCCGGGCCGCTTCATCCCACAATACCGCTGAAGCAAGATAAGACTAGTAGCGGCAAGAAAGTTGACAAATCTACGCCCACAACCAATTGTGTTCTACTCGTGCAAGAAGAACTACGCATAGACCTAGCTCATGATGCCACTGTTGGGGAACGTTGCAGAAAACAAAAATTTTCCTACTCGTTTCACCAAGATCATCTAGGAGTTCATCTAGCAACGAGTGAATAGATGCATCTACATACCTTGTAGATCGCGAGCGGAAGCGTTCAAAGAACGGGGATGATGTAGTCGAACACGACGTGATTCGAATCACCGGAGATCCTAGCACCGAACGGACGGCACCTCCGCGTTCAACACACGTACGGAACAGCCACGTCTCCTCCTTCTTGATCCAGCAAGGGAGGGAGGAGAGGTTGAGGGAGATGGCACCAGCAGCAGCACGACGGCGTGGTGTTGATGGAGCTGCAGTACTCCGGCAGAGCTTCGCTAAGCAATAAGGAGGTGGAGGAGGTGTTGGGGAGGGAGAAGGAGGCAACCAAAGGCCAAGGACTCAAGGTATGAAGTCCCTCCTCTCCCCCACTATATATAGGGGTGCCAAGGGGGGGTGGCCGGCCCTAGGAGATCCAATCTCCTAGGGGGTGCGGCGGCCAAGGGGGGTTTCCCTCCCCCCCAAGGCACCTAGGAGGTGCCTTACCCTCCTAGGACTCTTGCCCCCTTGAACCCTAGGCGCATGGGCCTATGTGGGGCTGGTGCCCTTGGCCCAAGCAGGCCAAGGCGCACCCCCTACAGCCCATGTGGCCCCCGGGGATGGGTGGCCCCACCCGGTGGGCCCCCGGGACCCCTCCGGTGGTCCCGGTACAATACCGATAACCCCGAAACTTGTCCCGATGCCCGAAACAGGACTTCCCATATATAAATCTTTACCTCCGGACCATTCCGGAACTCCTCGTGACGTCCGGGATCTCATCCGGGACTCCGAACAACATTCGGGTTACTGCATATACATATCCCTACAACCCTAGCGTAACTGAACCTTAAGTGTGTAGACCCTACGGGTTCGGGAGACATGTAGACATGACCGAGATCGCTCTCCGGTCAATAACCAACAGCGGGATCTGGATACCCATGTTGGCTCCCACATGCTCCACGATGATCTCATCGGATGAACCACGATGTCGAGGATTTAATCAACCCCGTATGCAATTCCCTTTGTCAATCGATATGTTACTTGCCCGAGATTCGATCGTCGGTATCCCAATACCTCGTTCAATCTTGTTACCGGCAAGTCACTTTACTCGTACCGTAATGCATGATCCCGTGACCAAACACTTGGTCACTTTGAGCTCATTATGATGATGCATTACTGAGTGGGCCCAGTGATATCTCTCCGTCATACGGAGTGACAAATCCCAGTCTCGATCCATATAAAACAATAGATACTTTCGGAGATACCTGTAGTGCACCTTTATAGTCACCCAGTTACGTTGTGACGTTTGATACACCCAAAGCACTCCTACGGTATCCAGGAGTTATACGATCTCATGGTCGAAGGAAGAGATACTTTGACATTGCAAAACTCTAGCAAACGAACTATACGATCTAGTGCTATGTTTAGGATTGGGTCTTGTCCATCACATCATTATCGTAATGATGTGATCCCGTTATCAATGACATCCAATGTCCATAGCCAGGAAACCATGACTATCTATTGATCAACGAGCTAGTCAACTAGAGGCTTACTAGGGACATGTTGATGTCTGTTATTCACACATGTATTACGATTTCCGGATAACACAATTATAGCATGAATAAAGACAATTATCATGAACAAAGAAATATAATAATAATGCTTTTATTATTGCCTCTAGGGCATATTTCCAACAGCTTCTGCCTCGGTGCCAACGGGGCGGGGCCTCGGCGGAGCCGGTGATGTCCTCTATCTCGTTGCCGGCGGGGCGGCGCCTCGGTGGAGCGAGGGAAATCCTCCCCCTCGTTGCCGGCAGGGTGGGGCCTCGGCTGAGCTGGCAATGTCCTCTGCCTCGTTGTTGGCGGGGCGGGGCCTCGGCGGAGCAGGCAGTGTCCTCTGCCTCATTGTTGGCACCGCGGGTGTCGGTGTCAAAACCGGTGGATCTCGGGTAGGGGGTCCCGATCTGTGCGTCTTAGGCTGATGGTAGCAGGAAGCAAGGGACACAATGTTTACCCAGGTTTGGGCCCTCTCGATGGAGGTAAAACCCTACTTCCTGCTTGATTAATATTGAAGATATGAGTAGTACAAGAGTAGATCTACCACGAGATTGTAGGGGCTAAACCCTAAGAGCTAGCCTATGATGGTATGATTGTAATTGTGACCGGCCTTCTAAGGACCATCCTCTCCGGTTTATATAGACACCGGAGAGGGCTAGGGTTTACATGGAGTCGGTTACAAGGAAGGAAATATAATATCCTGATCGCCAAGCTTGTCTTCCACGGAAAGGAGAGTCCCATCTAGACACGGGCCGAAGTCTTGAGTCTTGTATCTTCACGCTTCAATAGTCTGGACGATGTACACAGTCCGGCTGTCCGGATACCCCCTAATCCAGGACTCCCTCAGTAGCCCCTGAACCAGGCTTCAATGATGATGAGTCCGGCGTGCAGTCTTGTCTTCGGCATTGCAAGGCGGGTTCCTCCTTCCGAATACTCCAAGGTCATTATCGAACACGTAGACCGTGTCCGGATCCGCAAGATGATCTTCACACACCATTGTAGGGAACATAGCATAAATCCATTCTGCTGGCAATCTTTATACGTCGCGCCCTTGCATCGTGGCCTGGTCCAACACGAACCGACGTTTCCTGCTCCACCTCGACTCGCGTTGCGAGGCGGTTTTATTGGCACATCCTGCCAAAGCAGAGATCGTGTTCCTCTTATTACGGGATCTTTCATTAGTATGGGCGTGTGTGACCCCACGGTGACCATTGGTATGACTCCATGTATTTTAGATAAGTCTCAAGCGGTCACGCTGAGGACTCTTGATATTCATCCCCTTGATAAAGGGGTCGAGGCCTACGCCTCTTTTCCACATCTCCTGCTCCTTCTCGCACCTCGAGCTCTAGCACTCAAAACCTAAGCTTCAACACCCCATATCCTCCAGTATGTCTGGATCGGACGCGAAAGGTTGGTGGGTGGCCTCCTCGATCCAAGAGGAGGATATTACTAAGCTTAGGGAGGTCGGATACCTGACCACCGATATCCAGCACAGGCTTCCTGCTCCAGGGCAAGTTATCCCCATGTTGGAGCCCAATGAGAGCGTCGTATTCGTTCCTCACTTCCTCCGAGGCCTAGGCCTCACCCTCGACCCCTTTGTGAGGGGGCTCATGTTTTACTATAGCTTGGATTTCCATGATCTGGCTCCAGATGCCGTCCTCCATATCTCGTCGTTCATTATTGTGTGCGAGGCTTTTCTCCACGTCAACCCACACTTCGGCCTATGGCTCAAGACCTTCAATGTGAAGCCGAAGATGATCGAGGGGCGACATGCAGAGTGCGGAGGTGCCATAATAAGCAAGAACGCCGATGCCCCATGGCCAGAGGGTTCTTTTCCGGAAGTGTCCGATGTATGGCAACGAAGGTGGTTTTACGTCACAACTCCGAGAGGCACAAAGTGGGTAGCCGCCCCCGAGTTCCGCTCAGGCCCTCCGTCACAGTTAGCGTCTTGGACCAACGTAGGACGGAATTATGGGCCTGCTGGCGATGTACCAGAACTGCAAAATCGTATCCAGGAGCTTATTGAGAGGGACATAAATCTTGTCAGCATAATGCAAGTGATGCTAATCTGACGGATATTGCCGTGCAAACGTCGACCTCTCCGGATGTGGGAGTTTAATCCGGAGGGTCCGCAGACTATTAAGCACTTCTTCGGCCTGAAGCTCGAAGGAATGTGTAAATTATTCTTCGGACCACAAGTAAAGTGTCCGAACACCATCGAGGATGCAGGCCTAAGCTGCAATCGCCTAGATGCCCAAGTAAGTAACCTTAAAGCCGGATACTTCATTTATATTTATCATAACTATTATTCTGAAAATCCCTCTGTGGCCAGGAATGGCTCAACAAGGCGGAGAGAATCAGGTGTCCGGCGCCACTTCCTGAAGGCTCGCCTGGTCCAACCATTGCCAAGATGCTTGGCCAGGTGCTCAGCAAAATCCCCTCAAGGAAAGGCGAAGGAAAGGGTAGTGAAGCCGAACTTCACACACTATGCATGCAGACCGGGGGAATCGCTACCTCTCCTATGGAGAATAGTCAGGAGGGGGAGGCAGCCTCCTCCCCACGCGGGAAGAAGAGGCAGCCTCCAAAGACTTGGAGGCAGAGACACCCAAGCAAGGGGAAAAGGTATCACCAGAGGGCTCTGCCGCGACGGGCACCCTCACCGCGCCATTCCAACCAACGGGCCTGCCCTCCACCGAGCCGTAATTTATTCATTAATTCAAAGGTGTGGTGTTACACCAAGATCGATAACCGGGACTTCGTCTTTTGTAGTCCGGCGAGCAACTCTTCTCAACAGAGTTCCTCTTCGGGGGACCTTCGTCCGGAGATGATGGAGAGTGAGACTCCACCCACCTCTCCGCCTCATGAAGCAGCCGACACGGAGGTGTCGTCACGGAGGAGTCCGGATCTACCGAAGCCGGAAGCGAACATGTCAGTCACCCTGAGCCCGGACCGTTTGGCTCCCATGGAGGGCGATGAGAAGGGTCCGGCACAGTTTGATGTCCGGCCGGACTAGAGCGAGCCGCGCTCTCGGAGGAGCACCGCTCTTTAATGAGCATGGTGCTCACGAAGATTTCATCCGCTACCAGCGGTTTGAATGAGGCATTTACAAGCTTGCTCAAAGGCTTCGAGGTATGTAGTGAAAAATGCACTATTTTTTGGTTATGAAGCACGCTCTAGGTGTGCTCCCTATTGATAGTAGCCCCTGAGACTCTGGTTGCCCGCCATAGGCGGCAAACAGGTGATCATATAGTAATGGTTGCACTGTACGTGTGCGCAGGTACATAAGGATCCGGCAGCCGACCAGTCTGTTGAAGTTGCCGAACTAAGGAGGCAGATCGGATCTATTTATGCCGACATCACGCTGGTGAACAAACGGCTGGAGGAGTCACAGGGTATGTGCTCTGCTTCCCTTATTATGTTGTATAGGAAAATGCGAGTGTGGCATAATGTTAATGCCATGTGTTTGCACTGCAGATGGTGCTGCTGCTGTGGAGGCCCTAAGGGCGGAACTTGCTGAGGCCAAGGAACAAGCTCGGGCTAGCAATGTGGCTGCCCTAAAGGCGGCCGAAGAATTGAGAGCCGAACAGGCTGCTCATCGCCGAAGCGAGGAAAAGATAGCCGAAATGGCCGAGGAGTTGAAGAATGCCGCCGACCGGTATGTACTCCTTGAAAAGGAGAATACGGCTAGTTCGGCCGAGCTGAACAAGGCACTTAATGCCGCCAAGGAGATGCGGACCGAGATCCAAGGTATGCGGGAGGAGCTCCAACAGGCCGACAAAATCATGGCTGGGGGCTCCTACCTACTGCAGACGAAGCTTTTGGATCCAAAGTATGCTCCCCTGGCTGGGCGCTGGAGTCCTGCAAATGTATATGCGGACTTGACAAATAGTACAGCTGACGCCGCCAACTTCTTCAAGGATCAAGGTGATAAAGAAGTGGAGAAGCTTTTCTGGTCACAGTTGAATGCTCCCACTCGCCCGCTGCCACTAAATGAAAAGGTGGCTGCAGTGGCGGAGCTCCACAGGCTGTCCGGTCTTGCAATGCAGTCTGTAATAGACCATCTTTGGCCGAAGGGGCCTATGCCGGACAGTTATTTTGGTTTAGTGCAGCAATTCCTTGGGTCCGTGTCGCGGATTGACGCCATGAGGAGGTCTGCGTGCATAGAGGGTGCGTGGATGGCTCTTGCCCGCGTTAAAGCCTATTTGACTGATATGGAGGCCACTATTATAGCGACCCAGGATCCGACGAGCAGCCAGTATCCGGCCGAGCACTACTTGGCGCAGGTCACAGAAGGTGCCCGCCTAATAGAGGCGCAGTGCTCGAAGAATGTCCTTTTCGACTGATAAGTTGAATCATTGTAAAAAACAATGTTTATTTTGATTATGAGGCTGTACTTATACTTTTGCCCGGAAGTATGATTGTGTCCCCCGTGCGGCCATTCTTATATGTATAAGTAGTCCGAAAGATAGCAGTCGTTGGCTTCAGCCCCCATGCATACAATGCGGGGGTGTTTGTGAAGAATATGCTTAATCACACTTGATCCAACATCTTGGTCCATTAAGGAGGTGATCGCACGTCGAACTAGGCAACCAGACTATATAGCTGTAACACTTTTGCTTAGCCATAGTAGTTTAATGGTGGGGCTACTATGTAGCCCCTTGTACCGTCGCGTGCATCCGAATACGGGCGTGTGTGTACGTGGCTGAAAAACGGCCCTTCGTTAATGCGGAGGAATCCTAAAGATTCCGGTGAGTCTTTGAGTGGTTGAACAGTCTCTCGCTGTATCATGACAGTCAGTTTTCGGCTTTCTCTACTGAGGCGCTCATCCGGAATAACCAGGGCACAATCGCAGTAGTTCTCCTTTGGCCTGCCTTAGCCGGTAATAATGGAACGTAAGGCGGCAAACCCAGGAGCCGGGCAAACCCAACATTTGACCAAAGACATGATTTGGAGCTAATGCATATAAGACCAAACTCGTGACGCCGAACACTCCCGAAGGTGTTCGGACTTTATAACAGAAGATGGGCTCAAGGATGCCCATTCATTATGAACCCTGTGTTTCCAGGTACATGCGGTAATTTGTCGTGGAGAAATGCCAATAACGACAGTATCCTCTATGGGTATGGAACCCATGGGATGGTTTAAACAACAAGAGGCAATAGAAAAGGTTTACACAGGGGCTTAATCTAAAAAGAAACCTGTTGAACGGGGACCTGTTGCACGTCTGCACCTTTGTCTTTGTTGTGCCGTATCCTGGAAGGGTATCGCGCGAGCGTTGTCTGTGGAAAAAAAGGAAAACTCATAGGAGAGTACAACGTAAGTATGCGATGGATAGTAAAAGTGTAAGATGTTGGCCTGCCAATAAGTTTTAACCAAGTGTGGGGATGTATTAAATATTTATAGCCCCTGGTTTCCGCTATGGGATTACATATACGGTGCCCGGTTGAATTTTATCCAGGCTACCGGACTCGTCTAACCGTGTATGTGGTCTTAATGACCAGTCATGTTTTATGATATTAGAGGTCGCTTATAGTCCGGCCGCCAGGGCCGTCGCGTGTTCCTCTGCGCGAAGAGCGCTCTGTGATTCCGCTAACGGTGATGACGCCATGGGGACCGGGCATCTTTAGTGTAAGGTAGCCATAGTGCGGCAATGCATTGAAGTGGCCGAAGGCCAATCTTCCAAGCAGTGCATGATAGCCGCTTTGGAAGGGTGCAACAATGAAGAGTAGTTCTTCGCTTCTGGAGTTTCCTGGGGGGCCAAATGTTACCTTCAGTACGACGGAGCCCCTGTCGTAGGCTTCAATGCCTGGTATCACCCTGTCGGTGTCAAAACCGGCGGATCTCGAGTAGGGGGTCCCGAACTGTGCGTCTAGGCGGATGGTAACAGGAGACAAGGGACATTATGTTTTTACCTAGGTTCGGGCCCTCTCGATGGAGGTAAAACCCTACTCCTGCTTGATTAATATTGATGATATGGGTAGTACAAGAGTAGATCTTCGAGATCGGACTGGTTAAACCCTAGAATCTAGCCTATGGTATGATTGTTGTTCGTCCTACGGACCAAAACTCTCCGGTTTATATAGACACTGGAGAGGGCTAGGGTTACACAAAGTCGGTTACAATGGGAGGAGATCTTCATATCGTATCGCCAAGCTTGCCTTCCATGCCAAGGAAAGTCCCATCCGGACACAGGACGGAGTCTTCAATCTTGTATCTTCATAGTCCGGGAGTCCGGCCAAAGGTCATAGTCCAGCCATCCGGACACCCCTAATCCAGGACTCCCTCAGTAGACCCTGAACCAGGCTTCAATGACGATGAGTCCGGCGCGCAAGTTTTCTTCGGCATTGCAAGGCGGGTTCCTCCTCCGAATATTTCATAGAAGATGTTGAACACCAGGGTAGTGTCCGGCTCTGCAAAATAAGTTCCTCATTCCTTCGTAGAGAGAATAATATTTGTATTAATCAGATCTGCTGATGTATTCGGCGGCGTGACATCATGCCACAGCCAGGCTCTTTATTTATTTTATTGTTCCACCTCAGCGCGTTTAGCGAGGCGGTTTCCTTGGCACATCTTGTCAAAGTAGAGATCGTGTCCCCTTATTCCGGGATTCTCATCAATACGGGTGTGGGTAACCCAGCCGTGCCATTAACCCCGGTGCTTGGGGGATAGGCGAGTTTTATTAGGCCGGTGGGGGGCTCGTATTTTTGGCCGCCCATATAAGGGGATAAGGATCCGCCCTTTCCATTCACGCCCTCTTCCTCCTCTGCTTATCCGTCCCTGCGCGCTCGAGCTCCAGTGCCCAAGCCCGCACTTCCCACCTCGACCTTCTCCAACCATGTCAGGAGCGGGAGGTAGATGGATGGCCTCCTCCGTCACGGAGGGACAAATCAAAAACCTAAGGGAGGCCGGATACTTGTCTAACGACATCGCGCACCGGCTCCCAGATGCGGGGCAACTCACTCCCACCCCCAGGCCCCATGACAGGGTTGTTTTTCTTCCCCATTTCCTCCATGGACTGGGTTTTCCTCTTCACCCGTTCGTCCGGGGGCTCATGTTCTACTACGGCCTGGACTTCCACGACCTGGCCCCGAACTTCATCCTCAATATCTCGGCGTTTATCGTCGTGTGCGAGGCCTTCTTCCGCATCCAGCCCCACTTTCGCCTATGGCTGAAGATCTTCAGCGTCAAGCCGAAGGTCGTGCAAGGCCGACAGGCGGAATGCGGAGGTGCCATGGTGGGCAAGATAGCCAACGTCACCTGGCTCGAGGGTACCTTCATGGAAACCATCAAAGGGTGGCAATCTGGGTGGTTTTACATTACCGAGCCACGTGACCCTAAATGGGCAGCGGCCCCAGAATTTCGTTCCGGCATCCCCACCAGGCTCACATCTTGGAAAGAGACGGGCCTGTCGTGGGGCAATCCGGAAGAGGTGACCGGACTCCAAACCTGCGTCGAGACCTGGTGGCAAAGAAGGTCAAACTTGTCAACGTGGTCCAGGTCATGCTCTTCCGTCGGATCCTCCCGTGTCAATGACGGGACTTCAATTTGTGGGAGTACGACCCGGCCCAGCACCATACTCTATCCCGGCTCTTCGAGACGAAGCACGAGGATGCCTGGAAGGTGCTTTTCAAAAGCTCCGAGGTCTCCCCCCCCCCCGCCACTGAGGATCACGGGTTCTGCGCCAAACATCAAGCCTCCGAAGTAAGCTTACCTTTAGTCCCTTACGGGATATCCACATTTCATAGTGTGACCTTATGTGGGATCTAAACTCCCGTTCCTTTGACAGGATTGGAAGAGGACATCCGGACAGTTTGACTGTCCGGCCCCTTTGCCCGAAGGCCTAGTAGACGCACACTTAGTGAAGCTACTGGTTCCGGCACCCCATGTGGTGCCAGAGAAGAAGGCCAAGGAGAAGGCCACGGGGACCCGAAGGAGTTCCCGGCGCCCGGTGTCGTCGGATTTGCCCGACGGCTCCAACGCGCCCTCCGCCTCCAAAGATGAGGAGGAGGAAGAAGAAGATGCCTCTCCCCCTCCAGCGGGGGGAGGAAAGAAGAGAAAGGCCGCCCCAACTGGGGAAGCCGGAGGATCCAAGAAGGGGAAGCCCCTTCTGCTGGACTACGCTCCCGACGCCGAAGACGAGGAGGAGGAATGGCCATCCAGGGTCAAGCCCCTGGCAAAGTCGTAAGTGTCCGGCTACCCGAATGAATTATTGCACTCCTTTATTATTTGATAGCTTCTAACACCGAAGCTAATCGTGCAGTTCGCCCAGAGCTCAGCTTGGCGATTCGTCGAGCGGATCTCTGAATTCATCGGATGTGAATAGCGCTTCACTTCCGACGGCCTCCTCCCCTCTCCCTACAGACGATGCTGAGGCGGAGTCCCGTATGGGACAAAACCAGGAGGAGGTGGTCCTGGAAGCGCCGCGAGGCGACCTTCTGGACTCCCAGCCCAAAGGGGGTAAAGCCTCGGAGGGATTTAAGTCCGGCCCTGGGCCGGACACTGCTCCGGAACCATCAGTAGTTCTAGAGCCCAACAGGCGGCGCCTTCACAAGAAGGGTAAGTCCGCGACGCCGGCGACTTCCGTCCACCCGAAGGCGCCGGACAATTTGCTGGAGGCGCTCAACGGCGCCTCTATCGGCGAACAACACCGCACTGTTATGAGTGCGGTGATTCAGAAGGTTCAGTCCGCCAAGAGCGGGCTGACGGAAGCCTGCACAAGCCTGTTAACGGGCTTTGAGGTATGTGTTCAAAAACATATATAAAAAATGTTACCGCATAGACAGTAGCCCCTGATGCTTAGTTCGGTGTTCGGAAAGAAAAGTCGAACTGAGTATCTTAAAAGATATACGCAGGAGTCTAATAGAAATATGTCAATATGGGAATGCAGGCTGCGCTGCTGACCTCTGCCGCACTGATTGCAGAGGTCAATGCCTTGAAGGAAAGCCTCGAGCAGTCCGAGAGCGAGCTCGGCCATGCCAAGAAGCAGCTCGAGGATAAAGAGGGTACGTAGTACCTCCTGTAAATGTATATAGAAATACTTGGTTGCATAATAATAATAACAGGACCAACGTTAATGTTGCAGGAGCCACGACCGAGGTGGCGACCCTGAAAGAGGCGGTCTCCAAGGCCGAAAAGAGTGCGGCCTTGGAGCGCGCCGAGCGAGAGAAGCAGGAGGCGCGGGTGGCGGAGGTGCGGCAAGAGCTCCAGGCTCTCGTGGAAAAACACGAGAGTTTGGAGCGTGACTCGAAGACTCGAGAGTCCGAGCTTGCCTTGGCTCTTGAGAGTGCCAAGACCGCTAAGGCCGAAGCCCAGAAGGCCCTTCAGGAGATCGAGGCGATGAAGAAGATAGCGGCGGGTAAGGCATTCTTTATGCAAAGCAAAAATATAAAAGTTAATTATCTGCTACTTACCCGAATCCGGAGCTCTCCAGGAGCGTTCGCCGATCTGCCCCGTAGTGTGTCTGATGCCGCCGCATACTACCGAGCCGAAGAGGGGAGCTCGACGGAAAAAGTGTTCTGGTCTCAGTATGCTGAGGCCGAACATCCGGTGCCCCTGAGCGACCAGCTGAAGCAGCTGGTTGAGCTCCACAAGGTGGCCGAACAGGCCATGAAGGGCCTCATAGCTCGGCTGTGGCCTGGAGAAGTCATGCCTGGGAGCTACTTCGGTCTGGTGCGGCGGATGGTGGACGCGTGTCCGTGGATTGAGGTCGTCAAGCGCTCCGTTTGCATTGAAGGTGCCCGTCGGGCCCTTGCCCGTGCTAAGGTGCACTGGGGCAAGCTAGACGCGGAGAGGCTGTTGACGGACGCGCCACCGCCGGGCAAGGAGTATCGTACGCCCGAGATGTATTATAATGGCGTTCTGAAGGGTGCCCGCCGCATAGCGGATGAGTGCTCCAAAGATGTAATTTTTGAGTAAACTCGCATTTGTTATCCTGTACGCTGAAGCTTTGTTCATATGCGTTAAGCAACGCTTGTTAATTTAAAATATTACCTTCTGTGCGGCCGTTTATCAAATCTGAGGGATGCAACTCGTCGGTTTCGACCCCCATGCCACGAGTGTTGGGGTGTTCGGGATAAACCTGAGCGCTCTTGTTCCCATTCTTGGGTCCGTCTAGGGAGGCGTTGAGCACAATGAACCAGGCCGTCGGACTTATAATGCTTTATCACTCTCACTTAGCCATAGAATTCTATAATTTTAAATTTCGGCGAAGCCCCTAGTATTCGGAAGACCGAGTTCGGGGCGCTATCCACGCCTAGGCCGGATAAGTCCGGTTCTTCGCTTGAAGCGGCATAAGTCTTTAAGGACTCGAAAAAACCTCACGAATAGCGACCGGTCTCTCACACTATCATGACAGTCAGTTTTAGCTTTCTCTACTGAGGTGTTAACCCAACTCAACTGGGGCACAATCGCAGTAGTTCTCCCAGCGCTACCTTAGCCAACAATGCGGAACGTAAGGTACCAAAACATGGGAGCCGGGCAAACCCAACTATTGACCAAAGACATGATTCGGAGCCGATGCATATAGTGTTATAAGTTCGGGGTGCCGCACTTGTTAGAGTGTTCGGTCTTCTCACACCATGTTATGGGGTGTTGTAAGCCCCTGGTGTATTATCCGTACCAAAGTGTACGGTTGCATAGTGTCATGACTGAACATATTTGCATATAAAAATATATAAGTACAATAATAGGTAAGAGCTATGCATTGTTTATTAAAAAAGGGCTGCTGCGAAAGCAGAATGATACAAAAAGTGCGGTAAGCAAGAGATGGGAGTATTTCACATATTCCCCTTCAGGGGCAAGCTGCAGTATTGTAAGAGAAACATGTATTTAAACTCGTTATAGAGACCACCTTTACTTTTGAGGTAACTTGCTTCCTCCCTGGCTATTGCATCGTTGGTTCGGTGATAGTATTGCCGGACAGGCCTTCCGAATAGTTGGGTCCTAAAAGTGTGTGAAAAAGAAAACGGCGAAATAGGGAGCCCCCTAGTGCGGTAAGCCGCATTTTGGGCGTGCCATTGTTGTGCCCCTCCCCTGATGCCCATGGTATTTCTAAGGCGTAATTATGTACGCGTGGTACCAGCATTGCCGTTTGGCGGGGGCTAGGGTCGGGGCCGCACTGCTATGCTTGCTCGGAACGTGCCAGCCGGATATGTTGTAGGTTACTTCGGGCTCGCTTGACGTTGTCCGGACGTTTGGCGCCTAGATTGGAGAACTGCCTTGAGAGGCTACTCTGTACTTCTGCCGCCAGGGCCGCCGTGTGCTCCTCCATTCGTAGAGAGCGTTCTTTGTTTCCATTTATCGTGATGACTCCGCGAGGTCCTGGCATCTTGAGCTTGAGATATGCGTAGTGCGGCACCGCATTGAATTTTGCAAATGCGGTTCGTCCGAGCAGGGCGTGATAGCCGCTGCGGAATGGGACTATGTCGAAGATTAACTCCTCGCTCCGGAAGTTATCCGGTGATCCGAAGACCACCTCGAGTGTGACCGAGCCTGTACAGCTGGCTTCTACCCCTGGTATGACACCTTTGAAGGTTGTCTTTGTGGGTTTAATCCTTGAAGGATCGATGCCCATTTTTCGCACTGTGTCCTGGTAAAGCAGGTTCAGGCTACTGCCGCCGTCCATTAGGACTCTGGTAAGGTGAAATCCGTCGATAATTGGGTCTAGGACCAGTGCGGCGAATCCGCCGTGACGGATGCTGGTGGGATGGTCCCGTCGATCGAAAGTGATCGGGCAGGAGGACCATGGGTTGAACTTTGGGGCGACTGGCTCCAGCGCATAGACGTCCTTGAGAGCACGCTTCCGCTCCCTTTTGGGGATGTGGGTTGCGTATATCATATTCACCGTCCGAACTTGCGGGGGAAATCCCTTCTGTCCTTTGTTGTTCGGCGGCCGGGGCCCCTCCTCGTCATCGCTATGTAGCCCCTTGTCTCTGGTCTCGGCGCTTATCTTGCCTGCCTGCTTGAACACCCAACAATCCCTGTTGGTGTGATTGGCTGGCTGTTCGGGGGTGCCGTGTATCTGGCACGAGCGATCAAGTATCCGGTCTAAGCTGGATGGGCCCTGAGGGTTTCGTTTGAATGGCTTCTTCCGCTGACCCGGTTTAGAGCCTCTGAATCCGGCATTGACTGCCGTATCTTCAGTATTGTCACCGTTAATGCGGCGCTTATGCTTGTTGCGGCGTGACCTGCCGTTGTTATCCTTGGTATCCGAATTGCCGGGGCTCTTGCTTATGTTATTGCTACGAGCTAGCCAGCTGTCTTCTCCCGCGCAGAAGCGGGTCATGAGTGTCGTGAGGGCTGCCATAGACTTCGGCTTTTCCTGTCCTAGGTGCCGGGCAAGCCATTCGTCTCGGATGTTGTGCCTGAAGGCTGCGAGGGCCTCGGCGTCCGGACAATCGACTATTTGGTTTTTCTTTGTCAGGAACCGTGTCCAGAATTGTCTGGCCGATTCCTCTGGTTGCTGGATTATGTGGCTTAGGTCATCGGCGTCTGGTGGTCGCACATATGTGCCCTGGAAGTTGTCAAGGAATGCGGATTCCAGGTCCTCCCAACAACTGATTGACTCTGCTGGCAGGCTATTAAGCCAATGCCGTGCTGGTCCTTTAAGCTTGAGCGGGAGGTATTTGATGGCGTGTAGATCATCGCCACGGGCCATGTGGATGTGAAGGAGATAATCCTCGATCCATACCGCAGGATCTGTTGTGCCATCGTATGATTCGATGTTTACGGGTTTGAAGCCCTCGGGGATTTGATGATCCATTACTTCGTCTGTGAAGCATAGTGGGTGTGCGGCGCCCCTGTACTGAGCTATATCGCGACGCAGCTCGGACGAGCTTGGTCTGTTGTATTCGGCCGGGCCATACTTATTATGTCCGGCGTGACGGCTAGCGTCACGTGAAGCGGGGCGCCCATGCGATCCGTAGATCGATCTTGTTTGCCTTGCCTTATTCTCCAAGATGTCTCGCAGGTCTGTTGCGTCTCCCCGTACTCTGGTATGTTTTGAGCGGTGTCGGGGTGCGGCTTGGGTCGAGGGCCTGAAGGCCTCTCTATCGCGGCCACGGGGTGGCCGATCGGGCGCATCGTACGCTGGTGATGTAGGTTTAGTTGCTTCCTCCTCAAGTTGGGGAAGCAGCCTGCGCTTCGGGTAGCTCTTGGATGGGCGTTCTAGTTTATACTCTTCGGCCGCCAGGACTTCGGTCCATCTGTCGGCTAGCAAGTCTTGGTCAGCTCTAAGCTGCTGCTGTTTCTTCTTGAGGCTGCTTGCCGTGGCTACGAGTCTGCGTTTGAAACGCTCTTGCTCGACGGGATCCTCTGGCACGACGAATTCATCGTCGTCGAGGCTTGCCTCATCTTCGGAGGGAGGCATGTAATTGTCGTCCTCATCCTCTTTGTCGGCCGCTCTCTCACGAGGGCTGGCTCCTTCGTTCTCCTGCACTGAATCCTGCTGGAGGGGGTTGTCTTCGGCACTGTCCGGCGTATTGTTATCTCTGGTGCCGGAATCGCCGATTTTGCTTTGGTGGGACATAGAGTGGCACCGCTGATGTCGGCGCTTGGGTTGCTTCTTGTAGGGGTCATCCACCGTTTTCTCCTCGCCATCCCCCGCTTTAGGGGTATCCACCATGTATATGTCGTATGACGAGGTGGCTTTCCAGTTCCCTATAGGCACTGGTTCTTGATCGTCCCCTTCGTCGGCGTCCAAGCCGTCGATGTCTTCGGAGTCGAAGTCGAGCATGTCGGTTAAATCATCGACGGTGGCTACAAAGTGGGTGGTGGGTGGGCTACAAATTTCTTCGTCGTCCGCGTCCCAACCGTGTTGGCCGTAGGTCGGCCAGGGCTCTCCTGACAAAGAGAGAGACTTTAACGAATTCAGGATGTTGCCGAAAGGTGAGTGCTGAAAGACATCCACGGCGGTGAACTCCATGACCGGAGCCCAATCGGGCTTAACCGGGAGAGGTACAGAGTCTGGATCGGAGTCCGGCACCTCGGAGTCACGGGCACTGCGAGGGACTAGGCTGGTATCCGGCTCCACCGCCCTAGAGATTGCAGTTTCCGGGGTGGCGTCTAACCGTCCGTCCCCGACTGGCGTAGCAGGCTCCGAGTTAATGGTCGGAGCGGACACCGGAGCGACGTTTTGGGCGTTGTCCGATGACAGAGCTAAATCATGCCCATCATGATAGTGCGGCGCGCCCGGTTGTGGCTCGAATCCGTCGATGATCAAGTCCCCGCGGATGTCGTCCGTGTAGTTCAAGCTTCCAAACCTGACCTGATGGCCAGGGGCATAGCTCTCGATCTGCTCCAGATGTCCGAACGAGTCAGCCCGCAGTGCGAGGCTGCCGAATACGAAGATCTGTCCGGGGAGAAAAGTCTCATCCCGGACCGCATCGCGATTGATGAGCGAAGAAGCCATCGGGCCTAAAAGGCGACGACACAGAGGAATTCTCAATGAAAGCACCAATGTCGGTGTCAAAACCGGCGGATCTTGGGTAGGGGGTCCCGAACTGTGCATCTAGGCCGATGGTAACAGGAAACAAGGGACACGATGTTTTTACCCAGGTTCGGGCCCTCTCGATGGATGTAAAACCCTACTCCTGCTTGATTAATATTGATGATATGGGTAGTACAAGAGTAGATCTACCATGAGATCGGAGTGGCTAAACCCTAGAATCTAGCCTATGGTATGATTGTTGTTCGTCCTACGGACTAAAACTCTCCAGTTTATATAGACACCGGAGAGGGCTAGGGTTACACAGAGTCGGTTACAATGGGAGGAGATCTTCATATCGCATCGCCAAGCTTGCCTTCCACGCCAAGGAAAGTCCCATCCGGACACAGGACGGAGTCTTCAATCTTGTATCTTCATAGTCCGGGAGTCCGGCCACAGGTCATAGTCCGGCCATCCGGACACCCCCTAATCCAGGACTCCCTTACACCTCTTCAAAGGTGGTGTTGCTTTGGCTAATTCTGGATGGTTTTATCCCCATCCTGCGGACAGTGTCCTCGTATATTAAGTTGAGACTACTGCCGCCGTCCATGAGGACACGGGTGAGACGGTATCCGTTGATTATTGGGTCAAGCACCAAGGCCTGTGATCCTCCGCGCCAAATACTAGTTCGGCCGTCCATGTGATCGAAAGTGATCGGACGAGACATCCAGTAGTCATATATGGGTACGATGGGCTCTACAGCGTGCGCGTCTCTGAGGACGTGTTCTTGCCTTCTCGTGAATGTGCGAGTCGCGTGGATCATGTTTACTATTTTGACCTCTGGTGGGAATTTTTCTGTCCCCAGTGTTCGGCTGGCGAGGTTCGTCCTCATCTTCACTTGGTGTTTCCCTCCCTTTGTGTTCGGCATTTAGTTTTCCGGCCTGCTTGAAGACCCAGCACTCTCTATGGGTGTGGTTTGCAGGTTTCTCCAGGGTACCATGAATTTGGCATAGTCTGTCCAGGACTCTGTTCAGACCGGACGGTCCCTCTTTACTGCCTTTAAATGGCTTCTTTTGCTGATCAGGCCGAGAGCCCCTGAATCCGGCATTGACCGTTGTGTTATCTGGGCTCTCTTCCTTGTTTTGGCATTTGTGTTTATTACGTTGTGGCTTCCCGTTGCCATCCCTTATTTCAGATGTGCTAGGGTCGCTTGTGCCTTTACGGGCTAACCAACTGTCTTCACCCGCGCAAAAGCGGGTCATAAGGCTTGTTAGGGCTGCCATTGTCCTTGGCTTTTCTTGGCCGAGGTGTCCGGCGAGCCATTCGTCACAGATGCTGTGTTTGAATGCTGCTAAGGCTTCAGTGTCCGGACAGTCGACTATTTGATTCTTTTTAGTGAGGAATCTGTTCCAAAGCTTGCGGGCGGACTCTCCGGGTTGTTGGATTATGTAACTTAGATCGTCTACATCCGGAGGCCGGACATAAGTCCCTTGAAAGTTGGCCCTGAAAGCGTCTTCGAGTTCCTCTCAACTCCCAATTGAGTTTTCGGGGAGGCTTTTCAACCAGTGTCGAGCTGGTCCCTTCAACTTGAGGGGAAGGTATTTGATGGCGTGGAGGTCGTCCCCACGAGCCATGTGAATATGCAAGATAAAATCCTCGATCCAGACCCCTGGGTCTGTCATTCCGTCGTATGCCTCTATGTTGACAGGTTTAAAGCCTTGTGAGAATTCATGGTCCAGTACTTCTTCGGTGAAGCATAGGGGGTGTACAGCCCCTCTGTATCTGGGCGTGTTATGGCATGTAGTCGGCTGTTGTTGTGTCCGGTGCTTATTCCGAACTGGTATTTTGCTTGTATTAGCATTTGGGTGACCATAGTCCCTCGCCGGGGTGTGTCCTTTAGATCCGTAGATGGACCTGGCTGCACCGGCCTTCTTATCCAGCTTCTCACGTAGATCATGCGCGGTGTCAGTAGACGCTCTGTTGTGGTTGTGAAGCGGTATGTCTGGTCTCCTGGTCGTATTGTTCTTTGGTGGAACGGCCTCATCGTCGAATTCTGGCAGTAGCTTGCGCTTTGGATAGCTTTTGGTATGGCGATCGTTGCCACATCTTTCTTCAGTGTCTAGCACTTTATTCCATCTGCGACTGAGCTTTTCCTGTGCGGCCTTAATCCGTTGTTTCTGCTTCTTTAGACTTCTTTCTATGGACAAAAGCTTTCGGTGGAGGTTATCTCATTCCACTCGCTCATCCGGGATGATGAATGCATCATCGTGCTGACCGTGTTCCTGTTCTGGGGTGGTTTCATGAGCTCATCCCTCCCGATCATTGTGATCGGATATTTGCTCCAAACTCGGTTTGGCGTGACCTGGCTCGTCCTGCTCCATCGCTGGGTCCGTGTGGTCATTACTGCCTTCTGGTATGTCAGCCCTTCTTGCGCTCTCGTCGCTGTTTTTACTGTTGCTGGACTTTGAGCGGCGTCTGCGCCGCCGTTTTGGCTTTTGTCCCGGTGTTTTATCTTCTGGATTATCGTTGTCGTCCTTCTTGCGTGTATCCACCATGTATATATCGTGTGACAAGGTAGTAGTCCCGTGCCCTAGAGATTCTAGAGCTTTTCCTGCATCGTCGTCCATATCGTCGATGTCTTCGGAGTCGAAGTCAAGAACGTCAGTTAAATCATCGATCGTGGCAATGAAGTGGGTGGTGGGTGGGCAATGAATTCCTTCGTCGCCTGCTTCCCACTCAGGCCAGACATAGTTCGGCCCAGGGCCTCTTGACAAAGAGAGAGACTTTAATGAGTTCAGCATGTCGCCGAAGGGCGAGTGCTGGAAGTTGTCCGCAGCGGTAAACTCCATTATCGGAGCCAAACCTGGTTTGGCTGGCTCGAGGGTATGCGGACAGGAACCAACAGCCGGATACGAGTCCGGGGGTCCGGGGTTACAGGCCTCCACAGAGATGAGACATGTGTTCGGCTCCACCACCGATGAGCGTGCGGCCTACGGTGCGGGGTCCACCCCTCCGTCCTTGGGCAACACAACTTGCTCCGGATTTAGATCCGGGGCTGCTGTAGGGATGATGTCCTGAGCATTGTCCGACAGCAGGTCTAGGCCGTGCTCGTCGTGACTATCCGGCGTTCCTGGCGCAGGGCCGAATCCGTCGAAGATCAAGTCTTCGCGAATATCCGTCGTGTGGTTCAAGTTTCTGAACCTGATCTGGTGGCCAAGGGAAAAGCTGTCGGTCTGCTCTAGATGACCAAGCGAATTGGCCCGCAGTGCGAAGCCGCCGAACACAAAGATCTGTCCGGGGAGAAAAGTCTCGCCCTGGACCGTGTTGTTAGCGATTGAAGACGCCATCAAGCCTCGAAGAGACGACACAGAGGAACTCTCAATGAAAGCACCAATGTCGGTGTCAAAACCGGCGGATCTCGGGTAGGGTCCCGATCTGTGCGTCTTAGGCTGATGGTAACAGGAAGCAAGGGACACAACGTTTACCCAGGTTCGGGCCCTCTCGATGGAGGTAAAACCCTACTTCCTGCTTGATTAATATTGAAGATATGAGTAGTACAAGAGTAGATCTACCACGAGATCGTAGAGGCTAAACCCTAAGAGCTAGCCTATGATGGTATGATTGTAATTGTGATCGGCCTTCTAAGGACCATCCTCTCCGGTTTATATAGACACCGGAGAGGGCTAGGGTTTACATGGAGTCGGTTACAAGGAAGGAAATATAATATCCGGATTGCCAAGCTTGTCTTCCATGCAAAGGAGAGTCCCATCCAGATACGGGCCAAAGTCTTGAGTCTTGTATCTTCACGCTTCAATAGTCTGGATGATGTACACAGTCCGGCTGTCTGGATACCCCCTAATCTAGGACTCCCTCAGCGGGGCCTCAGCAGAGTAGGGCCTCGTCGATGCCAGCGGAGTGGGGACTCGTCGCAGCTGGCATTGTCCTCTGGCTCGTCCTCAGTCTCGCCAAACAGCGCCTCGCCCGCTTTATTGCCCTCTTTCTAGGCGGCCGCAGCCTCTGCCACTCGCATGCGGTACCGCCAGCGCTCAAGGTGGCCCTCGCGGGCGGAGCGGTACGAGTCGAGCCGCGCCTCCTGCTCCGCCCACTCCGCGGTTATCTGCTCCTCCACCTGCAAGTGCTCCTGGAGGAGATGGTGGTTGTAGGCAGCGTCAGCCTGCGCCTCCCGGAACTGCTCCTCATGCTTCTACCTCACCGTGACCATGTATTGGGCACGGGCCTCGCCAATGGTCATTATGCAATGTACCATCGAGGATGGCGCGGACGAGGGGGTTGGCGCCGGATCGTCGACTACCATGTTCTCCATTGGGACGTCATCGTCCTCTGGCTGCCTGCCGGCCAGCCAGTCGACAGCAATGGATGCCATCTCCTTGTGGTCCATCGTCCGCCCGTCCCGAAGAGCGCTGGAGCGCGAGGAAGCCATGGTGGGCAGTAGTGGTGTGGACAAGAGAAAGGGAACGAAGGCGTATGACTACGGCTATGGCCGGCGCAGTAGTTTATATCGCAATGGTGGGCAGCGGAGGGACGGACGTGTGGTGCCGGAGTAGCCGCCTCGGCAACCGCGTATCATTAATGTGGGCGGCAGATGGATAGACGGACATCACTTGTGTCGTTTGAAGGAGGAGCAATCACCTTCACCGGAAGTAGGGCGCGCGGCACTGACCGTTTCAGGCGAAAAGCACGCGCGGGCGAGGGAGGCGGTCTGGGTGGGCCAGGGCAGTCAGACTCGTGCTTGGCAGAGGGTCGGTCGAGCAGCCGGACATGCTGGCTCGCCAGCGAGCTCGCCGAGCTGAGCGACGACAATCAGACGATGGACGTAGCTTCCGACCAGGAGCCGGCGCCACCGTCCAAGCCGGTTCATGCCGTGTTCACCATAGAGCAGGTGCGGCCGCACTTCGACGCCCTAATGGTGGAAGAGCTACCAACGCAGGAGGACCTGTGTTGCAACCTTCGTCTCCTCAACAAGCACCAGTGAACAAGCGAACGATAATATCGTCGCGGACATGTGGCTCTATGATCATGGCTTCCCGAATGAGCAGCGGGCATTGTATCAGACCATCCGCAGGGCCCGCGAGGCCCTCTCCATCGTCCTTCGAGTTGTTACGCTCGCTGTGGCGCCGCTATCTCACGTTGTCAACATAGTCAACGGACATGAGGAATGAGGAGATGACTTTACTTGGACAGGATGACAGTGGGGACCCACCAGGGCCATAGCCGCACGTACGCAAGTGCCTCCTTATTATATACAACTATAATTTTTTTGCTTCCTCCTGGTTTCCTGACATCACGGTCCCACACCATTGTCAACATATGTAGTCAATAAATGAGAGAATTGCACAAGCAGCGGCCGACAGCTTGGACCAAGCAGCTCGAGCAGTATTTGTGTTTTTGAGGTGTGAGCACTACAGAGTTATTCTTGAGCGATGTTTTTGTTGTTGTTCAAAGGAGAACAGGGTATTAACTGGGCGGGCTATGGCCCGTCTAGCCCAGGCCAGATATCCAGCCCAGATATTAATTTTTTTCAAGCTGAAAATGGCTAGCCCAACTATACTTTTATTTAGGAATACCCAGGCAAGGTCAACTTGTTATTCTCCGCCCCGGTGGGCTGCAAATCATTGCTAGGAGGGATGCATTAGGCTTCATAAGAAAATGGGCTTTACAAAATAATAAATGGGATGTAATTATAAAAACTGGGTAGTAACTATAAAAAATGCACCAAACACGTAATTACTTTATAAAATATTATTTTTGGATATTGAAAATTTTAATTTCATTATTGTTGGATTTTTACGTAATATAAATTTATATTGAAATTGTATTTAATCTCACTAGAAATTATGGGATAAAAATATTCCGGATCCCATCAAAATGTGGGAAATTTTATTGAATTCTAATTTGAACGGTTGGTTGAAATTATTAATCGTTGTCCTAGCTAGAAAATGGGCTGTACTTTTAACAAATTGTAAATGGGTTGTAGTAAATTCCATTAGAATTCAAAATTGGGTTGCACATTCTTACAAATCTCAAATGGGCTATAAGTTCTCTGCCACACACTTGTTGGCTTACTAAGTTGACACGTCCCCTCAAAAAAAATAAGTTAACGCGTATGCAAGGCTTGTCAACTTATAGTCAACACACGGTTCTAGCAGCAGTGGCCGTTGGATGTCCATCCAACAGATGTTGTGCTTCTTCTTCAGTCTCGGATATTCTAGCTTCACCCTCCCAAAAAATGATTCCTCCCCCTGACATGGGGCACACCGTTTCAAAAGATGACCTGTGGGCCTACTAAGTTGACGCGTACCAAGGGCTTTGTCAACTTAGTCAATATAAACGATTCTAGTTGCAGTGACTGTATAATGTCCATCCAACGCCCGTCGTGCTTCTTCAACCTCTAGTCTTCTTGCTCCAGCCTTCCAAACCAGTGTCGGTCGTGTCGCCTACTCCTGCCTCCCGTGGCCGGTTGTGCTGCCGTGGAGGCCTCACCGCCCCCTACTACTCCAACCGCTGGCCAGGCCATCCCTCCACTCACCCACACCCGCTGTTTTTCTGCGGCGACGACAGCCTCACACCGCAGCCGAACCAGTGAACCCTCGTACTCCTCTCTGCCTGGGCATCCACTACCGCATCTTCCCTTGCTCCGCATCGTCCCCTTCCTGGGCCTCACTGTCGTCCACCGCCGTGGTGCTCTCGGCACGGCGTGGTCAATGTGGTCAACAACCGACTTCCATCAAAAGAGTACTGTACATGGAGAGGCTGACAGCTGGGTCCACGGCAGCCGCAAGGAAGTGCCTCCTTATGTAACATCCCAAAATTTTCATTTTGGATTGTTATACATAGATCATCATATGCATATCATATTTTATTACATTTTGGTTGATCCTGAAAATTCTAAGCAACTCAAGGACCCACGGAGAGAGTTGGGGATTTCATTTATTTTCATATTTGAATTTTCTCAAATATTGAAAAAAGGATCATTTTGGTTTTAATTATTTTCCCTCTCCTAAAATATTTCCAATGCCAAAATAAAAGAGAGGAGATAATATGATTTCTCCAAAACAAAAGAAATATTGGAGGAAAAATATTAAAATCAAATTTTATTTGATTTGGACTTTTATTGCTATTTTATTCGAATTAGAAAAATATGCATGTTTTTAAAAATTGCATTTTTAGGCAAGAAAAATGTTCACTTTGTTCTAAATATTCCATTTAGCGGGTGAAACTTTGTTTTGGCATTTTTAGAAAAACATTATATTTATTAGGATTTTTTTAGTTCGGCAGAATTATAAAATAAAGTTTCCCGCCCAACTGGGCCGAAGCCCAGCCGAGCAGGCCGGCCCGCCTAGCACCGCGCCGCCTCGCCCTCCTATGCGCTAGACGGACTCGCCGGAGTCCTCCGGCAGCACGACGCCCCCTCCCCCAAGTCAGACCACCCCGACCCCCCCCCTTTAAAGTCGCCCGCCCCGCCGCCTCGCCGCCGTCGCCCCTCACTGCCCCGCCGCCGCAGCCACCGTCGCCGCGCAGCTTTGTCGCCGCCTCGCCGGAGTCTCGCCGGAGGTAGAAACCGCCGCCGCCGCCGTTTCGGTTTAAAATAAACCGCTCAGGTTTTTTAGAAACCTAGATTTGTTTTTTTAGAATAGATCGGTTTGGTTTTTTTTTGGTTTAGTTATTGGCGGACGTTCGTCCGTACGTTCGTTTTAACGAAAGTTGTTCGTCGGTTAGCCAGAAACAGTGAAGCTTTGTTCGTTAGCCTGTTCGTCTCGTTTTTTTTCTAGGGTTTATTCGTGATTATTTTCGATCGCGATTTCTGCCCTGATCTTCGTTCTAGTATAACTTTTCGCTCGTTTGTCTAAATTAGATGAAACAAGCGCCTAGATCTTCGTCTTGAGGCTCTCTTTCTGTTTAACCAACTTGAAAAAGATTTTGGTACTGTAAAATTTGACTTTAGTCCAGATTAGTAAACGAATCTTGTTTCCTTCGTAGTTTGAGTTTCGTTGCTCTGTTTGATTTGATCCTTTTTGCAAACCAGAGTTCTTCAGTTGAACTTTCTGGTTAGATCTTCTTATTTGAGTTTTACCCGTGCTTCTAGTTTGAGTGCTTATGTATGCTTTTGTTTGTTTGCGATAGAATTCCCGGAGTGCGAAGTGTGCTACTGTGAGTCGCTAGGCTTTGCGGATCATCAGCAAGGCAAGTAACACTTTGATCATATCCCTTTATTACCCAGTTTTCATGCATTAGTTCCAATCCTCAAACATTGCGTGCTTAGGATCTATTATAACATGTGGGTTTGGGAAGTAGATGATGAGGTAGAACCTATTGCCCTGTTTATTATCAAACCTTTGGGAGTTACTTCTACGTTATGCTTAGGATTGCTATGCTATGCTCGTAGATGTGGATTGGGTGAGTGTATCCATGATAGATGTGAGCATTGTTAATTAATGGTTAACTTAAGGTGGATACTTAAATACACATCTAGGTGGATTGGTTGTGGGCACCTAGAGAATCCAGTGTTGTCCTAGGATACCCCGGAGTACCCGTGTGATCATCCTACGGTTCGCCACCCAAGCTCAAAGGGATCATAAGATTATTCATGCTAGAAACTTCCGTGTGCAGCCACAAGCTATTATGGGCTCTAGCATAGTTGAGTATGTTGTGTGACCTCTTTCAGTGGTAGACTAGTAGATGTAGGGGATGTACGTGGTACTGTCTACCTAGAGTAAAGAGTTAATGCTTCTGAAAGACTGTGTCTCGGTCATCTGTTTCTGAAACATCATGTAGTGCGAGAAATTCAATGGAGGAGATCGAGTCTTGTGGGGAAAAGTGCGCAAACCTTTGCAGAGTGTACAAACTAATCAGGATTAGCCGCGTCCCCGGTTATGGACATCTTGAGTATCTGGTTCTTGGATTATCATGTTGATCTCATCACTCTAATTTAACTTGTTGGGTTAATTGATATTGTTTAATTGGGATTGAGTTGGAGGAACCTTCTCAATGTTTAACAACCACCATGATAGTTAAATAAAAAAAATTCCTTTGTTGTAGGGGAAAATTGGCTTTATGCAAAACTGTAACCATAGAGCTTTCCAGCAGCCATATATGCATGTAGTGATAGCATTTATCTGTTCATTACTCTATGTGTTACATTGCTAGCATATTCCATGTGCTGACCCGTTTCGGTCTGCAACATATCATGTTGCAGACTTTTCAAACGATGAGTAAGGTGCCATAGGTCATTGTCGTTCACTCAGCTATGCTGTTGGAGCTGATGGACTCACTTTATCTTCCAAGCCTTCCATCGTCATGTTATTTAGATGGCCTTAAGCCATATTATTTTAATAAGTTCTCTCTTGAGACATTTGCTGTAATAAGTGTGTGATTGAAACTTTGTTATAAATCCTCAAGTACTGTGTGTGTCAGCATTACCGATCCAGGGATGACACTAATGCATAGAGACTAGACTGTTTGAGGTTTGATTGCTACAAGATGGTATCAGAGCACACGCTGACTGCAAGACACGACCACTAAGATAAACCATAGGTCACTCTTCTTTACTCATTTCTGACTCCTCTCCCTCTTCCACTCTATAGGATGGCAGACTCAATGTACAAGTTTACACAACCGGATGAAGATACACCTTTTGGACGACACTTGAAGGAGGTCACTAGGTACCTGAACATAGGCATACCAAGCTTCACCGGGACTTACATCGCCACCTTACCAGAAGAGGAGTGTTGGCTGATTCGAGATCAAGTTCCAGGAAGAACATTCATGCCAGTCACTAAGCCAATAGAGTTTTCCTTTGATGCACCAACCTGGAGTCTAGGAAAGAACATGGCAGCCTACATCGCCATGGGACACATTGGAGAAGTTTATCACAATGATCTTAATGACACTATTTACCAGATATGTGGGCGCCGTGATGAGCAATGGGAGATGATCAACACTAGGAGGGACAGGTCCATTGCAACTTTCATCCAGGAGTTAAACTAGCACATTCGCCGCCAGGAGAACCAGATGTGCACATGCATGATAGATCTGAATAAGGCAATGACGAGGATTTCGGAACTAGAAGAGGAACACAAGTCTACGCACGACGGATATGAGGAGGAAATGATGATACTAGTGGAGAAAAATGACGACCTGATAAGGAAGCTAGGAGTATTCTTGGGAGACCCCGTGCAAGGAGGAGATGGTGACCATTCCAAGGACATTCGTTCAGGGGACTACATCATCATCGACGACACCGACTCTGACCCCGACGATAGCGATGATGACTACTTTGATGAAGCTGGAGCAGATATCATGGAGTCTTCCACCGACCAAAACTTCCAGTCGAACACCATATCAGTAGTAGTATTCCCCCATGTATATAGTATAGTCGGAGCACTTTTGTAACGATACTTAGACCGATTGTAAGCCCTTGTTTGAATTGTTTGGTGTGATATGATTGTGTTTGTCTCATGTGCATATGGGTAGTGTTTCCCCTTTAGCCCTCATTCTATTCTGATTTCTCATCTTTTCTAAACCCATGAGATGCCTCCGAGACGTGAGAATGGATTTGCCTTCCCACCAGAGCTCACCCAGTTGATCCGGCAGCAGAATACCTTGATGCAGCTACTAGTTCAGAATCAGAACCAAGGCAACAACAACAACAACCCAGCACCACCACCACCTATTGATCATTTAGCCCGTTTTGTAAGGCTGAATCCGCCGGTGTTCTCTAGTAGCACCGAGCCGATTGTTGCAGATGATTGGCTCTGCAAGATTGGAAAGGAGATGACCACTGCAGGATGCACAGATGCGGAAAGAGTGCATTTTTCGCACACCAGCTTGATGGACCCGCAACATCATGGTGGGAGAATTTCACATCCACTTACCCCATTGACACTGTTACATGGGATCAGTTTCAGCATGCTTTCCGCACTGCCCATGTTTCGGCAGGAGCTATGAATGTGAAGAAGCCCGAGTTTCGCAACTTGCGCCAAGGAGGACACATAGTGGGCCAGTATGTAGATGAGTTTAGTAAGTTAGCATGTTATGCCCCTGATGACGTAGCTACAGATGCTGCAAAGCAGGAGAAGTTTCTGGAAGGACTGAATGCTGAGTTGAGCATGCAGTTGATGGTGGCAACATTCAACAACTACCAGGAGTTGGTAGATAGAGCTCTTATGATTGAAGGGAAGCAGCAGCAGATAGATAGCCGCAAGAGGAAGTATGGACAAGGGAAGTACAATTCAGGAGCTCAGCAGAGACCTTGTTTTATCCCGAACTCGGGAGGACGCATTCACCATAACCATGGAGGCCATAATTCCAATGGAGGAATTACGCATAACCATAGTGGCCCCAAGAATGGGAATGGAAATGGAGGAAGCAACGGTCGGAACCGTTCCAACCCAACAACGCCTGCCAAGAAGGATCTAAGTCACATTACTTGTTTCAAGTGAGGGAAGAATGTACACTACGCGACTGAGTGTTCTGGAGCAAAGAATGGTAATGGCAATGGAATCTGTGGGAAGAAGCCCAACCCTTTCAACAGGGGACAAGTGAACCACGTTAGCGTGGAGGAGGTTGAAGAGCAGCCAAATGCAGTTGTAGGTAAGTTTTTGGTAAAGTCTTTTACTGCAATCGTTCTTTTTGATACTGGTGCATCGCGTTCATACATATCAAGGGGATTTCTGGATAAGTATAAGTTGCCAACCCAAGCCCTTAGGTCACCCATGTTAGTAACCTTGCCAGGAGCAGAATATATGGCCAGCCTATGGTGTGATCGGTTACCCTTAAGGATTGGTAACTACGTGTTCCCCTCAGACCTAATAATATTGGAGTCCCAAGGATTGGATGTAATATTAGGCATGGATTGGTTATCGAAGTATGGAGGGATTTATTGTGCGAGTAAGTCGATTATGCTCACCACCCCAAAAGGAAGAAGGATCAAGTATGTATCCCGACATGTGCCGAATAGGACTCAAGTAAATTCCTTATCAGGAGTTGTACAGGAGGAAGTACCAGTGGTGAAGGATTACCCCAATGTATTTCCAGAGGAGTTGTCAGGCATGCCACCGGATATCAAAGAGAGCATATCAGATGCCCGCAAAGGATTTGGAGGGAATTAAGAAGCAGATTAAGGAGTTACTGGATAAAGGTTACATTCGACCAAGTTCGTCACCTTGGGGAGCCCTAGTACTTCTAGTGGAGAAGAAGGATGGATCATTGAGGATGGTTGTTGATTATCATGCGTTGAATGAGGTGACAATCAAGAACAAGTACCCACCGCTGATGATCAATGATTTGTTTAACCAGTTGCAAAGAGCTAAGGTATTTTCCAAGATCAAACTGTGATCAGGATACCACCAGCTGAAGGTTTGAGAGCAGGATATACCCAAGACAGCTTTTAACACAAGGTACGCTCTATATGAGTATACCGTTATGTCATTTGGTCTGACTAACGCGCCTGCCTATTTATGAACATGATGAACAAAGAGTTTATGGAGTTTTTGGATAAGTTTGTTGTGGTGTTCATTGACGATATGTTGGTCTACTCGAAGAATGAATAGGAGCATAAGGAGCATTTGCGTTTTGTACTTGAGAAGCTCAGGGAACACCAGTTATATGCCAAGTTCAGCAAATGTGAGTTTTGGTGTAAGGAAGTTGGATTTCTCGGACATGTTATATCCGGAGAAGGAATAGCAGTAGACCCCACCAAGGTTTTTTCTGTGACTAAATGGGTAGCACCCACGTCAGTTGGAGAGATCCGGAGATTGCTTTGACTCACAAGTTATTACCGGAGGTTCATTAAGAATTTGCCAGGATTGCAAAGCCCATGACAGAGTTGTTGAAGAAGGACACCAAGTTCACATGGACTGAGGAGTGTGAAGCCAGTTTTCAGGAGTTGAAGAAACGTTTGGTTACAGCCCCAGTGTTAATTCTTCCCAACCAACAGAAGGATTATCAAGTGTATTGCGATGCTTCTTGTCGAGGACTTGGAGCAGTGCTTATGCAGGAGGGAAGAGTTGTTTCTTATGCCTCATGAGCAAAATTATGCTACTCATGACTTGGAGTTAGCAGAAGTGGTGCATGCGTTGAAGACGTGAAGACACTTTCTCATCGGAAATCATTGTGAGGTGTACACAGATCACAAGAGTTTGACATACATGTTCACGCAGAAGGAGTTAAATCTCAAACAAAGGAGATGGTTGGAGCTCATTAAGGATTATGATATGAAGTTGCACTATCATCCCGGAAAGGCTAATGTAGTAGCAGATGCGTTGAGTCGCAAGAGTTATGTTAATATGCTCATGACCGGAGGATTACCCAAGGAGTTAGCCGAGGATCTTCGTGAGCTATGTTTGGAAATAGTTCCAAAAGGTTATGTAGTAGCATTGGAAATTCAATCTACCTTGATGTATAAGATCAGAGAAGCCCAAAAGACTGACAAGGAGATTGCCGAGATAAAGGAAAGGATGAGCAAAGGAAAGGCAAAAGGATTTCCTGAAGATGAGCATGCTACTTTATGGTTTGAAGATCGCGTATGTGTGCCTAATGACCCCGAGATCAGGAAGTTGATTCTGCAGGAGGCCCATGATTCGCCGTATTCGATTCACCCAGGAAACACTAAGCTGTATCTGGATTTGAAGGAAAGTTTCTAGTGGACCGGAATGAAGAAGGATATTACTGAGTATGTAGCAGTATGTGATGTATGTCAGAGAGTGAAAGCAGAGCATCAGAAGCCAGCAGGATTGCTGCAGCCATTGCCGATACCTGAATGGAAGTGGGACAAGCTTAGCATGGATTTTATCACGGGATTGCCCAGGACTCGTTCAGGCTATGACTCTATATGGGTTGTAGTCGATCGGTTGACGAAGGTAGCTCATTTCATCCCAGTGAAGACCACCTATAACAGTGCGAAGTTGGCAAAAATATACATGACCAGGATCGTATGTCTGCATGGAGTTCCAAGGACCATTGTATCAGATAGAGGAACCCAGTTTACCTCAAAGTTTTGGAATCAGTTACATGAGACTTTGGGTACTAGGCTAGAGTTCAATACAACCTTTCATCCACAGACCGATGGACTGACCGAGAGAGTCAATCAGATTCTGGAGGACATGTTGAGAGCTTGTTTGCTAAATTATGGATCTAGTTGGGACGACAATTTGCCGTATGCAGAGTTCTCTTACAACAAAAGCTATCAAGCCAGTTTGATGATAGCCCCTTTTGAAGCCTTGTACGGAAGGAGGTGCATGACACCGTTGTTGTGGGATGAAGTTGGAGACTGTCAATTATTTGGACCAGATTTGATTAAGGAGTCTGAAGAGAAGGTTAAGCTGATTCGTGGCAGACTCAAAGTAGCCCAGTCTAGGCAGAAGAGTTATGCGGATTCTAAACGCAAGGAGACAGTTTACGAAGTCAGAGACATAGTGTATCTTCGTGTGTCCCCACTTCAAGGAGTTAAGCATTTTGGAGTTAAGGGAAAGTTAGCACCACGTTTCGTGGGACCATACAAAGTTTTGGAACGTATGGGAGAAGTTGCTTACAAGCTGAAGTTGCTAGAAGGATTGTCAGGAGTTCACGATGTGTTTCACATTTCGTAGTTAAAGAAGTGCCACGCGGAGATGACCGATATTACCCTGAGAGATACAGTGCTACTGGAAGCGATTCAGTTGGATAGTGATTTGACCTACGAGGAGAAACCAGTGAAGATTCTCGAGTTTTCTAGCCGAGTCACACGCAGCAAGGTTATCAAGTTTTGCAAAGTTTAGTGGAGCCACCATACCGAGGAGGAAGCCACTTGGGAAGGAGAGGAAGACCTACGGAAGGACCACCCAAACCTATTTTCTAGCCAACCCGAATCTCGAGGGCGAGATTCATCTTAAGGGGGGTAGGTTTGTAACATCCCAAATTTTCAATTTAGAATGTTATACATAGATCATCATATGCATATCATATTTTATTGCATTTTGGTTGATCCTGGAAATTCTAAGCAACTCGAGGACCCACAGAGAGAGTTGTGATTTCATTTATTTTCGTATTTGAATTTTCTCAAATATTAAAAAAAGGATCATTTTGGTTTTAATTATTTTTCCCTCTCCTAAAATATTTCCAATGCCAAAATAAAAGAGAGGACATAGTATGACTTCTCCAAAACAAAATAAATATTGGAGGAAAAATATTAAAATCAAATTTTATTTGATTTGGACTTTTATTGCTATTTTATTCGAATTAGAAAAATATGCTTGTTTTCAAAAATTGCATTTTCAGGCCAGAAAAATGTTCACTTTGTTCTAAATATTCCATTTAGACGGAGAAAATTTGTTTTGGCATTTTTAGATTTTCATAAATATTTATTATGATTTTTTTAGTTCGGCGGAATTATAAAAAAAGTTTCTCGCGTGACTGGGCCGAAGCACAGCCGAGCAGGCCGGCCCGCCTAGCATCACGCCGCCTCGCCGTCCCGTGCGCGAGATGGACTCACCGGAGTCCGCCCGCCGCACACCGCCTGCCGCCCCCTCCCCCAAGTCGGACCACCCCGACCCCCCCCCTTTAAAGCCGCCCACCCCACTGCCTCGCCGCCGTCGCCCCTTGCTGCCCGGCCGCCGTAGCCCCCACCGCCGCGCAGCTTCACCGCCGCCTCGCCGGAGCCTCGCCGGAGGTAGAAACTGCCGCCGCCGCTGTTACGGTTTTTTTTAAAACCCACTCTGTTTTTTAAACGTAGATCTGTTTTTTAGAATAGATTGGTTTGGTTTTTTCGGTTTAGTTAATTAGCGAACATTCGTCCATACGTTCGTTTCAACGAACGTTGTTCGTCGGTTAGCCACAGACAGCGAACGTTAGTTCGTTAGCCTGTTCGTCTTGGGTTTTTTTTCAGTGTTTATTCGTGATTATTTTCGATCGTGATTTCTGCCCTGATCTTCGTTCTAGTATAACTTTTCGCTCGTTTGTCCGAATTAGATGAAACAAGCGCCTAGATCTTCATCTCGAAGCTCTCTTTCTGTTAAACCAACTTGAACAAGATTTTGGTACTGTCAAATTTGACTATAGTCCAGATTAGTAAACAAATCTTTTTTCTTTCGTAGTTTGAGTTTCATTGCTCCGTTTGATTTGATTCTTTTTGCAAACCGGAGTACTTCAGTTGAACTTTCTGGTTAGATCTTATTATTTGAGTTTTACCCGTGCTTCTAGTTTTAGTGCTTATGTATGCCTTTGTTTGTCTGTGATAGAATTCCCGGAGTGCGAAGCGTGCTACTACGAGTCACTAGGTTTTGCGGATCATCAGCAAGGCAAGTAACACTTTGATCATATCCCTTTATTACCTAGTTTTCATGCATTAGTTCCAATCATCAAACATTGCATGCTTAGGATCTGTTATAACATGTGGGTTTGGGAAGTAGATGATGAGGTAGAACCTATTGCCCTGTTTATTATCAAACCTTTGGGAGTTACTTCTATTTTATACTTAGGATTGCTATGCTATGCTCGTAGACGTGGATTGGGTGAGTGTATCCATGATAGATGTGAGTATTTTTAATTAATGGTTAACTTAAGGTCGCTACTTAAATACACATCTGGATGGATTGGTTGCGGGCACCTGGAGAATCCAGTGTTGTCCTAGGATATCCAGAGTACCCGTGTGATCATCCTACGGTTTGCCACCCAGGCTCAAAGGGATCATAAGATTATTCATGTTAGAAACTTCCGTGTGCAACCACAAGCTATTGTGGCTTCTAGCATAGTTGAGTATGTTATGTGACCTCTTTCAGTGGTAGACTAGAAGATGTTGGGGATGTATGTGGTACTGTCTACCCATAGTAAATAGTTAATGCTTCTGAAAGACTTTGTCTCGGTCATCCGTTTATCAAACATCATGTAGTGCGAGAAATTCAACAGAGGAGATCGAGTCTTGTGGGGAAAAGTGCGCAAACCTTTGCAGAGTGTACAAACTAATCAGAATTAGCCGTGTCCCCGGTTATGGACATCTTGAGTATCTGGTTCTTGGATTATCATGTTGATCTCATCACTCTAATTTAACTTGTTGGGTTAATTGATATTGTTTAATTGGGATTGAGTTGGAGGAACCTTCTTAATGTTTAACAACCACCATGATAGTTAAATAAAAAAATTTCCTTTGTTGTAGGGGAAAATTGGCTTTATGCAAAACTGTAACCATAGAGCTTTCCACCAGCCATATATGCATGTAGTGATAGCATTTATCTGTTCATTACTCTATGTGTTACATTGCTAGCATATTCCATGTGCTGACCCGTTTTGGGCTGCAACATATCGTGTTGCGGACTTTTCAGACAACGAGTAAGGTGCCATAGGTCGTTGTCGTTCACTCAGCTATGCCGTTGGAGTTGATGGACTAACTTTATCTTCCAAGCCTTCCATTGTTATCCTATTTAGATGGCCTTAAGCCATATTATTGTAATAAATTCTATTTTGAGACATTCACTGTAATAAGTCTGTTATTGAAACTCTGTTATAAATCCTCAAGTACTGTGCATGTCAGCATTACAAATCCAGGGATGACACTGATGCACAGAGACTAGACAGTTTGAGGTCTGGTCGCTACACCTTATTATGCGCAACATAATTATTCCTCCACCTGACAGCAGGGACCCACCGGACGGGCCGCCGTATTTTGCGAAAAAACATTTCCTCCCTGACTACTGGGACCCACCAGCTACATCTTCGCATGCAAGGAAGTGCGTCTGGAAAAAAAATGGTTTGCCCCCTGACTGCTGGGACCCACCAGCTACATCTTTGCACGAGGAAGTGCCTGACAGTCAGGACCTACCTGGTCGAAGCGTATGTAGCATTGTTATTCTTGTTGCGAACGTGTAAGTACATACTGGTCGATGTAGAGGTGCACACGTGTCGTAGTAGAGGCGCGCACGTAGCATGTACACGTACATACAACGGCCAGGGTGCAACAAACTAAATACGACATGTATGTTCATACGGGCGGGGTCTCGAATGCCTAATCGCGCATACGTATGGCCAGGGCTTGTGTACATGGCTGGGTCGGAACAGAGAAACCGCGTCGTCGTCTTGTTCATTGGGAGGCAACGGAATGCATCGTGTTCATCGGGAGGCAACGGAACGCGTGGGAACCAACCGGCTTAGACGGAACAGCCGATAGTGTCGGATTTCGGGTTCCGGCAGACCCTTAAGGTTCAAACTCTGGAGTGCGCGCGGAGATCACTCCTCTACCAACTCACGCCTCGTCGCCTCGCAAAGGATTTAGGCTACATGAAGAACAACACAAGGGACGCAAGGTTTATACTGGTTCAGGCCACCATGGTGGTGTAATACCCTACTTCAGTGTGTGGTGTGTGGATTGCCTCAGGGGCTGATGAGGAACAATACAAAGGAAGAACTGCCTCGCGAGGGGAGGAGTTCTTGTGTTGGTGTGGTTCTAGCTAGGGTTTGATTGATCGATCCCAGATGCCTCTATACTATGGTGGCTAGCCCTATTTATAGAGCGAGGCCCTCATCCTCTTCCCAAATATTGAGCGGGAAGGGCGCCAACAATTGGCCATTTTGAAGGGGAACATCTAGTACACTTATCCTGACTAAAGTTGGTCCTCGCCTTCCAAAGGCTCTGATGATGACTCCTACCTGGGCTCCACGATGACCTCCATCTTGCTGTTCTGCTGGTCTTGGTCTTGTTGCACCGAAATGGCAGCCTTTGCTTGATACCTTGGCCTACTCTTGCCCCCTTTGCACCAAAGAGGAAACAAGGACACTGCACAGGCCGGTGCCCGCCTGGCGCCCGCCTGGCTTCGGTCGTCATGGCTTGCGTCACGGGCACCTCGTGAGGTACCCCGCCTTGATCTCTCCGCCTCCTCGCGAGCCAGCCTGACGAGGCTGCGCCTGAGGAAGCTTCATGTCGTCCGCCCCGCGAGGCTTGAGCTTGTGTTGACGAAGATGGGACGTACTGGGCCTCTCCTTGAGCCACGCTGTAGGCCGCAGGCAGGCAAGTCTGGGTACCCCCGTTCCCAGAACACCGACAGTAGCCCCCGGGCCCAAGGTGCGCCCGGACTTGGCTTAGTAAAGAAGCGAATGGGCAAGTGCGAAGCGCCATGGGCCCCAACAGCCTGCGGCCTTGTGCGCCGCGTGGCGGTTGATTGGACGTGGGTGTCCCTGCTTCCCCAAGATGCCTCAGCAACTGTTTGCCTGACAAAGGGGCGGCCCCAGGCCAGGCTTACCTTCTTTGCTTACACCAGTCATTGTCCAGATCCCCTATCTCGCTCTCCTCCTTCTTGCTTCCGAAATCCTCCAGATCTGCTTCAATCCCACACCTTCAGCAAGCCATAGCGCCTCGCCAGACTCTGGCCGAGGCCAGGTACTCACCCGCTATGGATCCTCCGAACGTGTCGGAGAAGAACCTCGCCCTCACGCGCCAGATGATGGTGGCGCAAGGTAAGGAGGGGGCGGTCGCGCTCAAGGTCAGCTCCGCCCTGCCCGAAGACAAGGGGAGCACCTTCTACCCGCTCTTCGTGAGCGCCATCATCGCCGGTCTGGTGCCTCCCTTTTCCGAGTTCTTCCTTCCTATTCTTCGCTAATACAACTTGCAGGCTCTGCACCTCCACCCCAACTATATTCTCCTCTGGCGATTTTCGCCTATTATTGTGAGGCTCACGTTCGGGTAAAGCCCTCAGTGGCCTTGCTACGCCATTACTTTTACCTCCGGGTTTCTCGCGGCCCCATCACCGCATGAGCGAGCTTTGTCGCATACTCCAGCTCCAATGCCATCTCGAAGCCTGGGAAGAGGATCGAAGGCTTCCGAAGCAAGTGGGTCATGGTGGATGTTGGGTGCATCCACTCTCGGCTAGTGCTGCCTACGGGGCAGCCTAAGGCCGTTGACGCTTGGTCCCGCGCGGAGCTCGTCGATCCCCATGCGAAGCCGGTGCTGGAGAGGATGGACATGGACCTGTGGCCAGGCAACCTTGCGACGGCGAAGCTGACTGGGCGACGCTCCTGAGGGAATTCCTGGAGCACCGGGTGGCTCCACTTCAGGAACACTCGCTCCCAGTATGGAGGCTCGGGGAAGCCGATGCCGCCCTCCGCCTGAGCTCCGCAGCTCTGGCCGATGAAGATCTGGCAGCGGTCCTCCATTCCTTGGTTGGAGGAGACGTGGCGAGACTGGAGGGTGCTCATGTACCCCTGTTCCTTCGTGGTGACTGGGAGCAGGTGGTGAATTCCATGCCCACCTTCAACGGGGAGGGGCTAGTGCCTGCGGAGGTTCCCGAGGATCTGGCGGCTCTGGCGACGGTGAACTTATCTTCCAGTGACTCCAGCGGGGAAGAGGAAGAAGAGGAGGAGGAAGAGGAGTCCGACTCTGAGGCGACCGACGGAGAGTCGGGGAAGTCCCTCCCTCGGCGCAGGTCCCGCGCCCTCCGCCTCATGCCGGACGATGATGAGGCCGGCGACGAGCGAGGCGGGGAGAGCCTGCCCCTGGTCCCGAGGAAGGACAGGACGGGGATGGTTCCCCGCGGGTCTGCTCTGGCTCCAAGGCGGCCTGAAGCCAGCTTTGACTCCTCTGACGTGCCCCCTGCTTCCGAGCCTCCTGAGGCTGACCACAGCAGTCGGCTCTCGGGCTTCAAGTTTGGCCAGAGGCTGCTTGAGTCCGCGGACGATGACCAGTAAGTGCTTGATTTTTGTTTCACTTCCTGCTTCTGTTGCCGAGGCTTGACGTCCGCATCCCTTGGCTAGGCCGGTGCCTGCGGGGAAAAGGCTGAAAGGGGCCCCTCAGGCTTCGCCTGGGGCAATGCTTCCACGTGCGGGAGAAGGAGGTGGTGAGGCTCGAGCCTCCCCTGCCTGGTCATCCTCGCGAGGCCAGGTGGGGCATGCTGGCATGGGCCCAGCCCCCGTGGCCCAGGCGACTCCCGACGCGCCCATGCCCGATGCCACTGCTGCGGCCGCTGGGGCTCAGAAGGTTCCGACGCTTGATGTTGTGATCACGTTGCCGTCTTCTCCTCCTACTCCGCCAATCGCCACTTCCCCGACTCCTTACACCATCTTGGATCGTGCTGCCGCCGAGCTGGACCGGCTGCGAGAAGATCTCCAGGGCGCCGACCCCCGCCTGGTGGCCGGGCGACTGGAGTTGGCCTCTGGCTGGGTCCGTTCTGATGCCTTTGTTCGAGCGGCGCTGAGCCAGGCCGTGACGGCCTGCGGTGAGGAGAAGCGGGCCATCCTCCAAGCCAAGGCCGCTTGTGATGCTGCCTTGGGAGAGGCTGCGGATGTCTGGGGCCGCTGCAAGGCGCTGGAGAGCGAGCTGCAAGGCCTGCGCGACGAGCTCGCCAAGGAGGTCCGTGGCCGCCAGGAGAAGGAGAAGGAGATGAAGACTCGAGAAGCTGCTGTCAGGGACCGGGACGTCGAGCTTGATGAACGTCGTGGCCAGTTGGAGACGCTGGAACAGGCGTTGGGGGCGGAGAGGATCAAGCTGGACAGCAAGGCGAAGGTTCTGGCCGAGGACCGAGCGGCCTTCGCGCAGCTGGAGGAGAGGGCTCGCGCCGCGCTGAAGACACTTTATGATGGCGGCCTGGAAAACCCGCTAGCTGGCGCCGAGGATGGCCCCGCCAAGCTGCTTCCCTTCCTGGTCCACGCATTTGAAGATGTCGCGGACGGCCTTGGCTCCACGACCGAGGCCGAGGGGCGTGTCCTTTCCTCTGCAGCGCTGGCGCGTGTCCTCACCCACATCTATCTTCGCGACCCTAATGTCGACCTTGACAGCCTGCTGGAGCCTGCGAGCGGCGAGCTTGCCGCTGCCGCTGCTGAGGCGGTGAAGGGTTGAGCGGAAGCCCTGCTGACAAGGTTCCGCGCTTTCAGCACCCTTGCCAAGGCGATATGCTGCCAACCCTGGGGCTTTGGGAGGTGGAGCCGCCCAGCGCAACCCCACCGCCAGCGATGGCACCGCCGGAAAGTGACCCCTTCGCGGCTTCTGTCCTGTTTTAGATCCTTCAACATGCATCATGCCTCATGGAGGCGTTTAAACTTCTGTTTGGCGTTGTGAAAACAACCTATGACTGTAATATTTGCTTTTGAATTCCTTGAGATTTGCATTTTTCCTTCCTACTTGCTCGTGTTCTACGTCGGCAGGGCCCGGCCCCGCGCATACCTCAGCCGCCATTAGCCCCGACCAGAAACCAGGACAGGACCAAGGAGTGAGGGGTTACGTGACCAGTTAGGCTCCTGAGTCGCGATGCTCAGGAGTCCCCCTTGACGCGCGAACAGCAAGTAGAGAGGGGAGGAATAGGAGTGGATCTACCGTTCTATGTCGGCAGGGCCCGGCCCCGCGCATACCTCAACCGCCATTAGCCCCGACCGGCAACCAGGACGGGACCAAGGAGTGAGGGGCTACGTGACCAGTTAGGCTCCTGAGCCGTGATGCTCAGGAGTCCCCCTTGACGTTCAAACGGCCTTCGTACCGTGGCTCCACTCAGGGAGGGGCGCGCGACGAACCAGGCCCAAGGGGCCTGGCTAGGTGGCATGCGCCCAGGCGTAGCCCCCGTGCCCAGCCCCCTCGCATGGCACTCCCGAGGGGAGGCGTTACGATAGGGCCAGACACTAAGCTCTGGGCTCCCTCAGGTTGATGCGACCGTGGGCCACCCTCAGTTGTTTATCACCAGCGCGGAGCATAGCTCTTCCGTATGTGTACGGGCATAGCCGCTCCTCGGCAGTGTCGTCATCCAGCGCGGAGCATGGTGCTTCCACTGGTGCGTGGGAGGGGGCTCCCCTCCGGGAGGATCCCCCGGAGCGTGTACAGCCCCGCCCTGACACGTGGCTGGCACAGTAGGGCTTGACGAGGTGTATCTGGGCACCCGTGAGCCAACACGGCACTCACAGGGCCCTACCTCAAGGCGGGTTGTGCCTGGCTCTGGACCTTTGTTTGTAATGTGCTCCTGCAAATTTGGTTAGATGCCGATGTTCTACGTCCTCAGGTCCCGCCCCTCGAGTCAGCTCAGCTGTTGCTGGTATGCCAGGTCGCGATGCCGTGGACAAGGCCAGGAGGTGAGGGCTGGAGAGCCAGTAAGAGTCCATGAGTCGTGATGCTCAGGTACCCCCCTTTTAACGTGCAAGCAGTTGGCATGAGGGAAGAAGGGCGCCGTCATAGGCATTAAGTAATAATCATGGCGGGTCAAATGCACGACCTGAATAGATGCGAGAAAGACACATGCCGATGGGTCAGGCCCGAGCAGCTTGGGGATAATGCAGCTCGAGGCGCGCCCCCGACAAAGTAACATAAAAGCATAAACAAAAGAGATACATGCCGCAGGGACGGACCCACACGGCTAGGGAATGATGTAGCCCTGGGGGCGCTCCCAGCTGAAAATGAAACTCAAAGGATGTCACCTGATGATGTTGGACATGAAGGGATGCTGAAGTAGCAGACGATGTGCGCTGCGGAAGCCGATCCTCATGAGCCCCTAGGCCCAGGAGCCTCAGGAGGCTCCGGGGGCGCAGGCGGCTCCTCGAGGACTATCTCCATCTCCGCCAGGACTACGGAATGCCTGACCTCCTGAGGCTCCAGAATGCTCCTCATAAGATGCTAACGCGCGGCAGCCGCGTTCGGCAGGCCAAAAGGCATGCGAACATAGCTGTGGGGTGGACCCTCGCAATGTCCCACGTGCGAGGGCCAGAGGCACTCCTGAGTGGCGGCTCGGTTGAGCCCTGGTACGTCGATGCAGATGCACAGTCCACTATCCTCGCCTGGATGGGGAGCTATGGCGGGTAAGCGGCGGCTGCCACTCAAGACTCTTGACTCCTGCAGCTCCTGAATGATCCCGCTGATGAACTCCCGAGGGTTTGGCCCTCCTTGCCTCGTTCCTTCCTGAGGCAAACGTGCCTTGAAGCACTCCTCCAAGTGGTGCCCAAGCGCCTCCCTCGTGACCTTGGCAAAGTCGGTGGCCCTCCAAGAGAGAGCCCCCAAGCCTTGCCCGAGGAGGGCGCCGGGCGCGCCTTCCTATGGGACAGAGGGTGGCGCCCCTTGAACGGGCGCGGATCCTGACACAACGCCACTGGAGGGGCCTGCCTCCCAAGGGTTCGGACCAGGTGATGCCTTCTTCTTCTTAGGGACTGCCTCGAGAAGTCTTCCGCTACTATGATCTGGGTCTTCGATTGCCGCGGCTTGAAAAGCACGCTCAAGAGAACACATTGCATCCCTTTCCTCACAAGCACCATGATGACTCCACCGCTCCCTGGCATCTTGAGGACATTGTAGCCGTGATGAGTCACTGCCATGAACTTGGCCAGGGCTGGGTACCCGAGGATGGCATTGTACGGCAGGCGAATGTGAGCGACGTCGAAGTTGATGAGCTCGGTGCGGTAGTTGTTGCGTTGATCAAAGGTTACAGGAAGGCGAACTTGCCCTATTGGGACGGAGGAACCATCAGTGACTCCTGAGAAAGGCTTGTGTCACGCCAAATATGCGACCCTATCCAAAAGGAACTCGAAGGTCCCACCAAGGATAGACCCGCATATTGAAACGCTTTTGCAAGGTGGATATCATTACATCAACATTACATAATAGATGGGGATACATACATAAGGCATACAATGCCACACGAATACAACATCACAATACATCAGAGCATTATCCGACTACGGATGAAACACAAACAGGAACTCAAACGACATCCACCCTGCTAGCCCAGGCTGCCGACCTGGAACCTATCCCCTGATCGAAGAAGCAGAAGAAGAACTCAACGCAAGCAAGCATCGCTCTCGCGTCATGATCATCGCATGAACCTGGACCTGCAACTGTTGTTGTAGTAATCTGTGAGCCATGAGGACTCAGCAATCCCATTACCATGGGTATCAAGACTAGCTATGCTTAAAGGGAAAGGAAGGGGTAAAGTGGTGAGGTTGCAGGAGCGACTAAGCATATATGGTGGCTAACATACGCAAATAAGAGCGAGAAGAGAGCAAGCGGAACGGTCGTCAACTAGTAATGATCAAGAAGTGATCCTGAATTCCTACTTACGTCAAGCATAACCCAGAAGCCGTGTTCACTTCCCGGACTCCACCGAAAAGAGACCATCACGGCTACACACACGGTTGATGCGTTTTAATTCGGATCTGGTGTCAAGTTATCTACAACCGGACATTAACAAATTCCCATCTGCCAATAACCGCAGGCATGGCTTTCGAAAGATTATACCCTGCAGGGGTGTCCCAACTTAGCCCATGACAAGCTCTCGCGATCAATGAAGGAAGACCCGATCAGACTCGGAATCCCGCTTTACAAGACATTTCGGCAATGGTAAAACAAGACCAGCAAGACTGCCCGATGCACCGACAATCCCGATAGGAGCTGCACATATCTCGTTCTCAGGGCAACACCGGATAAGCTAAGCGTACAGGTATCGACGTAACCCAAGTTGCCAAGGGATGGCCCCGCACGATGCTCTAGTTTGGACCAACACTTAGACAAGCACTGGCCCGGGGGGGCTGTAATAAAGATGACCCTTGGGTTAATTACTCCCAAGGGAAATATAGGTGGTGGTGAGGCAAATGGTAAAACCAATGTTGGGCCTTGCTGGAGGAGTTTTATTCAAAGCGAACTATCAAGGGGGTCCCATAAATCACCCGACCGCGTAAGGAACGCAAAATCCGGGAACATAACACCGGTATGACGGAAATTAGGGCGGCAAGAGTGGTACAAAACACCAGGCATAAGGCCGAGCCTTCCACCCTTTACCAAGTATATAGATGCATTAATAATATAAGAGATATTGTGATATCCCAACCAAAATCCTGTCCACCATGGAGCAATCTTCAACTTCACCTGCAACTAACAACGCTATAAGAGGGGCTGAGCAAAGCGGTAACATAGCCAAGCAACGGTTTGCTAGGAAGGGTGTCAAAGGTTAGAGGTTCATGGCAATTTGGGAGGCTTGAAGAGCAACAGATAGGTAACACAGCATAGCGATAGAACGAAGCAACTAGCATAGCAATGATAGTAGTGAGAACCAGGGTAGCGGTCATCTTGCCTGAAATCCTGCTAGGAAGAAGAACGAGTCCATGAAGAAGACAAGTGGACGTAGTCGAACGAATCCTCACAACTCCGGAACGAATCCGAAGGCAACCCGGAAAGAAGCAAACAACATGGTAAACACACAAGCATAATCATGGCATGATGCACAAACAAGTATGATGCATGTCCGGTTTAAAGAGCATGGCATGGCAAAGTGCAACAAACAATACTACAAGTTAAGTGGAGCTCAATATGCAACGACTTGCATATTGACAAAACACCACATCTGAGTTATTTAGTTCGCTCTCGTTTAGGTACACAACAATGTTAAATGTTGTTAAACATGGAAAGGGGTGAAGCATATGCAAAACTACCTATCTAGACAAGTTTAAATGAGGCCGGAACCACAAAACAACAATTCCGGAAAATCCCCATGTGCATAAAATGAATTTGGTACTGTTTTGCCTTAAACCATATTTTAATGTTGTTAAACATGCAAGATGAGTGCACCAAGTTAATCTAGGCATTTTTCCACCCCAAATACATATAAAGTTTATTTAAAACGGAGCTACGGTTATTTAGTTATGAATTAAAGCATTTTAACATGGCATATTAGCAAATTTAAACAAACAGCAAGTTAAACATTTTTAACATAGATGAAAGTGGCATATTATTAATCTACACAATTTTTGAGCATTTTACATGTATAAAACATTTTAATCCGATGCATGGTTTGTGACTTATTAAATGCATGAATATCAGGGACTTTTCTGTAAATCTGTAATTCCTTGGAATAAAGCTAAATCGCGAATCTGAAAAAAACGTACACGGGCCGAATCTACTGGGCGCAGGACATCAGTAGCAGTAGCAGAATCGGGCCAAGCCCAAGTAGGAATAGAGGAGTGGCGCTGGGGACCTCACCCATGGGCTTCGGCCCGGCTGGAGGAGACGCCTGGCAAGCCGGCAGATCTGGGCCGCAGTGCTTCTGGGCCGGAAGCGCCGGGAAGGCCCACGCGGGATGGAGGCCCGGTCATCCTCCTCCTCGTGCGCCTGCAGGAGCACGCAGAAGGGAGGCGGCCATGGCAGCAGGGAGGCGGCGTGCCGCAGCGGCAGGGAGGCCAGGAGGCGGCCAAGGGGCGGCGGGAACGGGTAGATCCGGCCGAGGGCAACCGGATCCGGTGGATCCCGGCCGGATCCGATGAAGGCGGCGTCGGCGGCGAGCTTCACGGGTGGCGGCGGTTCCCTGCAGGGGCGGGCAGAGAGGGAGGTGAGACATGGAGGAAGGAGGAGGAAGGAGGCGAGGAGCTGGCCTGGCGGCGGCTTGCTGCTCCAGCAGAACGACGGGGAAGGCGACGCGGACGAGGAGGCGCTGGGGCGACGAGGGCTCGGGGTCGATAGGCTCCTCCCCTCGATCCAGATCGGGAGCGGGAGGCGCGGGGCGCTCAGGCCCTCGCGGGCTGCGGCGGCGCGGTCTCGGGCCGGACGGGCCCTGCGGCGCTGAGGGGGAGCGCGGGGAACAGGTGGCGAGCGAGGAATGGGCGAGGGAGGCTTCTGCGGCGACAGCTGGCCAATTGGGTGGCGCCAAGTGGCAGCGGTGGGCTGGCAGCGCCAGATCCGAGGGGGGGAGGCGCTGATTTCGAGGAGGGAGGCGGCTGGGAGGTAGGGGAAGGCTAGGGATGCCCAAAATGGCAAGGGGGGCTCTATGTAAAGCAAAAGGGGCTAGGGTTGGGGGTTAGGAGGGGTTTCGGGACCCTCGGATCGCGATCGTGCGCTCCGGACAGAGAGGGGGACTAGTTGGCTGCAGGTGGGCTGTGTAGAATGCCTCGAGCTGAGAAGAGAGAGAAACAGAGCGACCTGGTGGCAGCTTCCGGATACCGAAAACGTCCGACGCTAGACCGGCTATAGTGCGGCTGTAACTTTAACGGTTGGGCTATTAAACGGACTCCGAATGCGACGAAACTTGGCAGGCGGCCTGTCTACACTATAATAAGACCGCACGACAAGTTGCAACCCATTTCGAGAACATTTTTATGCCACTTATAAAATAATATTTCGAAGGTGCCGCGGGCGCGTGCGAGTGTGGTCGGGCTCAGAACGGACAACGGAGAGAACCGGCGGAACCCGAACGGATGCAAGTTTTGAAAAACATGCGGATGAAATGCAGATGATGACATGGCAAAATGCAACACGCAAGCAAATGACATGGCAACGATGGCGAATAACTGGCAGACACCTGGCGCATCGGATCCGGGGCATTACAACACTCCACCACTACGAGAGGATCTCGTTCCGAGATCTAGGATGGCACCGGGGAGAAACGGAAGAGGAAGAGAAGAGGTAAACTAAGTTGCTTCTTCGACAAACGAGTGAAACCAAAGAGCCTTGAGAGGTTGAACAAATTGAAAGAAAGAGTACAACAGAGATGAACGAGATTGCAAACAATCCGTTAGAAAAGAGGAACAAGGAACATTACGAGAACTTGAAGGTTGCAAAGACATGAATCAAGAGTTTAATGGACAAGATAGCATTCGAAACCATTCCGGTTAAAACAAGATGATAGAGGAAGAATTTGGGCAGCACTCCGGTAGAAAAAAGAAGAAAACTTGATAAGCTGAAAAGATATTGAAAAGATGATACAACACTCTGGTTGGGCATGGAAGGAAAATATAATTTGAACTTGGCAAAATGAAAGCACTTGGATGAGACTCCGGTTAAATGAGGAATGATAGACACAACACTCCGGTTAAATGGATAAGCAAGGAAAAGAACATGATCTTGCCAAAGCAAGATGATGAGTGAAAAGAGCAACATCACAATGCCTCCGGAATGAAAGAATAGAAGCTAGATTATTGGGATAAAGGGACGGAGAAGAAAATGACAATTTCTACCACAAATGAACTTGGAAAGCACCCTTCCAAGATGGTTACAACGGGGTTGTTGGAAAACCAACAACGAAAAGAATAAGCTTGTAGTGGGCTTATGGAAACATCGCAAGACTATGAGATGGCATTTTGCCACTAACGAAAAACAATTGCTTGTTTGAGATCAACGAAGGGATGAAAACTGCTTTTGCCGAGAGGATAGGAGAAAACTTGGATCTTAGATAAGCACCACAAATAGCAACATTCCCAATGGAAGGCTTTAGGTGAAATCTATACCAAGATAACTCCAAAGAAGAAGTTGATTGGTCGAAACGATATCTTGAACAAAGAGAAAATGATGGATTTAAAATACCTCATTCTTGACAACATATGAATCATGAAACATGAAGGAAATTGTCAAGAGTGACATAACACCACCTCAAAGGATAAGGTAGAAAGGATTGCACTTCGGAATGCAAGATGAAGAATGCTTGAACTCCCCAAAAAAACATGTGTTGACCACCATGTTTACTTTTGAGTATAGCTTGGCGGATCTTAGCTCCGAGAGAAATCTTAAAGAACCAAAATGAGAATGAAATAAATCCTTGATGAACCATCATGTAGAGACTCCATGAAGAACCCCGGTAATAAAAGGATGATAGAAAGAAAGAGAAGTTGAAAACACAAGGTGAAGCCTTGCGATGATTTACATGGAGCTTTGCGACGATATAACCGAGAAAACTTGGAACTCCGGAAAGAAAAGATGAATATTAGAACCGAGAATTACTTCATCATGAACAATCTCCGGAAGAAGGAATTAATCACTTGGATGAAACAAGAATAAGAATTATGTCATGCCTATCCTTCACCAATTTAAATTGATCACAAGCAACGGATTTGGCATACTACTTATTCTCGTAGAAAGAATTAAGAGAGATATAGCGTAAACTTGTGAAGGTCTTCAAGGAACCACCGGTAGGATTTGGAAACAACAAATATTTGATATGATAACGGAGGAAGAGAAATCTTGAACAAACCTCCGTAAGAATTGAAAATGTGATTACCAAAGGCACAATTCACCGGGAATAATTGGAAAAACGAATGAATATACTTGAGGGGATTTAGATACAAGAGAACGAAGAGATCATGAACTGATTAGAGAATACTTGAGCAATGCACCGGTAAGATTTGGAGAACAACAGCTGAAAGCTGAGAATGAGTAATATTCAGAAATGATGGCCTACGGAGAATCAATCTGAAAAGTCTCTTGAATAGATCCGGATGGGTGAAAAGAATTCTCATAATCTAAAATAATTATGAGAGGATGGCATCAAGCTAGAATCAAAAATCTTCAAGAGAATGGCCAAGATTTAGAGGAAAAACTCTTCTTCAATCTTCAACTGACGACGAGAAACACCACAAAAATTGCTGAGATAGTCCGGAAGAATGACAAGCGAAGCGGTTGAGCCGACAATGAAAAATGATTTGAAATTGATCTTGGAAAATATCTGACTAATGAAATTCATTCTTACGTCAAACGTGGAAAAGAATTTGAGAATCGCTCCTGATAATTTGAAGAGTCAGGTAAGAACCTGGGAAAAGACCTGTGGGTTAGGGCCCACTAAAAGATACACCGTTGAACAATTGATTGAAAGGGGGATTGCACCGGTTGAATTAAATGATTTGAATGAGATAACAACCTCGAAATATCTTGAACGGATTGAGAATGGAAACACAAGTCTTCCGAGATATCTTGAGCACTCCGGATAAGAATAGAGAAAGGTGAACAATTAAGAGGTGCACCGGCATGGGAAAACATTTGAAACGAGGAAAGGGATATGATCAACACCAAAAGCTTGAATTAAATCCACCGGAAAAGAATATGAGAATGAAGATTGATGAACTTGTAGCTCGTGAGCAACTTCATGAGGGATCACCGGATCAGAACATTGATTGAAAAGAGTGAAGAGACTTCACATGAATAAATGGATACTTGATTAAAAAATGAGTCCTTGAAGAAAAGGGTGGGAGGGTGGGGAAAAACAAAGACAACTTGGGACAGATGAAACAAACTCCGTTGAGAAAACTTAGAAATGATCTTGGGGATGTTGAAAATGATGGAATCATCTCGAAGAGAAGCGCACCGGTTGGAAAAGAATTAACATGACAACCTCAATGATCAAGAAGGATTAGCACTCCCATAGAAATATGAGAACACCATTTAGGGAAGGTATGGATCAACACTTGACTTCGAAGCAACTTGAATACCACAAATAAAACAAAGCAAAAGATTTGGCTTGCAGAATAAGCCGGAAACAAACATATGATAGATCCCATATTGTATCATGTGTCTGTTGGAAAGATAAAACTAGAGCTACTTGAATTTCCACCTATAAAACTCCCGAAATGTTCTGGTTATGCAATCTGGTGTTGGGGATACAGGGGAAGCAATATATCTCACCCAAACTAACAATTCCTACATCCAGCTATATCCATCCGTCAACACATAACCAAGAAACCTTCGGAAATCGTGTACCTCAACCTTCGAAAAGCATCCGTTATACGAGTTATGGCAATACTCCCGAGCTCGCCCCAGTACTGGGTTATCGGGGTTATCTCACCAACAACTGCATAAAAGAGATTTTTGATGTCGGCAAATCTTAGGTATTCCAGAACTGCAATGATAAAATTGTGACGACAACACCTCAGAGCTCGACTCCCCGGGTCAAAGCCACATAAATAGACAGGAGGCACCAAGAACAAAGTTCTCGTCACAAAACCATCGGAACGATTCCAAGATACCCGCGTGATCCTAAAAAAAATTTAGTGAAATTTGAGGAGAGAAAAGACAAAACATCTATGTCAAGAGTCCTCACCAGAGCGATGAAGGGGCCGAGGAGTAAAAAGAATCCTACTCTCCGATATATATAATCCTAAGACTCAAAATAGTTTTCTTCTAGACTCAACAACGGCCAACAATCAAGGGGGCTCCTAGGGTCGGTCGAGGCTCTGATACCAACTTGTCACGCCCAATATGCGACCCTATACAAAAGGAACTCGAAGGTCCCACCAGGGATAGACCCGCATATTGAAACGCTTTTGCAAGGTGGATATCATTACATCAACATTACATAATAGATGGGGATACATACATAAGGCATACAATGCCACACGAATACAACATCACAATACATCACAATACATCAGAGCATTATCCGACTACAGATGAAACACAAACAGAAACTCAAACGACATCCACCCCGCTAGCCCAGGCTGCCGACCTGGAACCTATCCCCTGATCGAAGAAGCAGAAGAAGAACTCAACACAAGCAAGCATCGCTCTCGCGTCATGATCATCGCATGAACCTGCACCTGCAACTGTTGTTGTAGTAATCTGTGAGCCACGAGGACTCAGCAATCACATTACCATGGGTATCAAGACTAGCTATGCTTAAAGGGAAAGGAAGGGGTAAAGTGGTGAGGTTGCAGCAGCGACTAAGCATATATGGTGGCTAACATACGCAAATAAGAGCGAGAAGAGAGCAAGCGGAACGGTCGTCAACTAGTAATGATCAAGAAGTGATCCTGAACTCCTACTTACGTCAAGCATAACCCAGAAGCCGTGTTCACTTCCCGGACTCCGCCGAAAAGAGACCATCACGGCTACACACACGGTTGATGCGTTTTAATTCGGATCTGGTGTCAAGTTATCTACAACCGGAAATTAACAAATTCCCATCTGCCAATAACCGCAGGCATGGCTTTCGAAAGATTATACCCTGCAGGGGTGTCCCAACTTAGCCCATGACAAGCTCTCGTGATCAACGAAGGAATAGACCTTCTCCCAGGAAGACCCGATCAGACTCGGAATCCCGGTTTACAAGACATTTCGGCAATGGTAAAACAAGACCAGCAAGACCGCCCGATGCGCCGACAATCCCGATAGGAGCTGCACATATCTCGTTCTCAGGGCAACACCGGATAAGCTAAGCGTACAGGTACCGACGTAACCCAAGTTGCCAAGGGATGGCCCCGCACGGTGCTCTAGTTTGGACCAACACTTAGACAAGCACTGGCCCGGGGGGCTGTAATAAAGATGACCCTTGGGTTAATTACTCCCAAGGGAAATATAGGTGGTGGTGAGGCAAATGGTAAAACCAATGTTGGGCCTTGTTGGAGGAGTTTTATTCAAAGCGAACTGTCAAGGGGGTCCCATAAATCACCCGACCGCGTAAGGAACGCAAAATCCGGGAACATAACACCAGGCATAAGGCCGAGCCTTCCACCCTTTACCAAGTATATAGATGCATTAATAATATAAGAGATAGTGTGATATCCCAACCAAAATCCTGTCCACCATGGAGCAATCTTCAACTTCACCTGCAACTAACAACGCTATAAGAGGGGCTGAGCAAAGCGGTAACATAGCCAAGCAACGGTTTGCTAGGAAGGGTGTCAAAGGTTAGAGGTTCATGGCAATTTGGGAGGCTTGAAGAGCAACAGATCGGTAACACAGCATAGTGATAGAACGAAGCAACTAGCATTGCAATGATAGTAGTGAGATCCAGGGTAGCGGTCATCTTGCCTGAAATCCCGCTAGGAAGAAGAACGAGTCCATGAAGAAGACAAGCGGACGTACTCGAACCAATCCTCACAACTCCGGAACGAAACTGAAGGCAACCCAGAAAGAAGCAAACAACATGGTAAACACACAAGCATAATCATGGCATGATGCACAAAACAAGTATGATGCATGTCCGGTTTAAAGAGCATGGCATGGCAAAGTGCAACAAACAATACTACAAGTTAAGTGGAGCTCAATATGCAACAAGTTGCATATTGACAAAACACCACATCTGAGTTATTTAGTTCGCTCTCGTTTAGGTACACAACAATGTTAAATGTTGTTAAACATGGCAAGGGGTGAAGCATATGAAAAACTACCTATCTAGACAAGTTTAAATGAGGCCGGAACCACAGAACAACAATTCCGGAAAATCCCCATGTGCATAAAATGAATTTGGTACTGTTCTGCCTTAAACCATATTTTAATGTTGTAAAACATGCAAGATGAGTGCACCAAGTTAATCTAGGCATTGTTCCACCCCAAATACATATAAAGTTTATTTAAAACGGAGCTACGGTTATTTAGTTATGAATTAAAGCATTTTAACATGGCATATTAGCAAATTTAAACAAATAGCAAGTTAAACATTTTTAACATAGATGAAAGTGGCATATTATTAATCTACACAATTTTCTGTGCATTTTACATGTATAAAACATTTTAATCCGATGCACGGTTTGAGTTATTAAATGCATGAATATCAGGGACTTTTCTGTAAATCTGTAATTCCCTGGAATAAAGCTAAATCGTGGATCTGAAAAAAACGTACACGGGCCGAATCTACTGGGTGCAGGACATCAGCAGCAGTAGCAGAATCGGGCCAAGCCCAAGTAGGAATAGAGGAGTGGCGCTGGGGACCTCACCCATGGGCTTCGGCCCGGCTAGAGGAGAGGCCTGGCAAGCCGGCAGATCTGGCCCGCGGTGCTGCTGGGCCGGAAGCGCCGGGAAGGCCCACGCGGGATGGAGGCCCGGTCGTCCTCCTCCTCGTGCACCTGCACGAGCACGCAGAAGGGAGGCGGCCATGGCAGCGGGGACGCGGCGTGCCGCAGCGACAGGGAGGCCAGGAGGCAGCCAAGGGGCTGCGGGAACTGGCAGATCCGGCCGATGGCAACCGGATCCGGTGGATCCCGGCCGGATCCGATGAAGGCAGCGTCGGCGGCGAGCTCCACGGGCGGCGGCGGTTCCCTGCAGGGGCGGGCAGAGAGGGAGGTGAGACAGGGAGGAAGGAGGAGGAAGGAGGCGAGGCACTGGCCTGGCGGCGGCTTGCTGCTCCGGCAGAACGACGGGGAAGGCGACGCGTACGAGGAGGCGCTGGGGCGACGAGGGCTCCGGGTCAAGGGGCTCCTCCCCTCGATCCAGATCGGGAGCGGGAGGCGCAGGGAGCTCAGGCCCTCGCGGGCTGCGGCGGCGCGGTGTCGGGCCGGACGGGCCCTGCGGCGCTGAGGGGGAGCGCGGGGAATAGGTGGCGAGCGAGGAGTGGGCGAGGGAGGTTTCTGCGGCGACGGCTGGCCAAATGGGTGGCGCCAAGTGGCAGCGGCGGGCTGGCAGCGCCAGATCCGAGGGGGGGAGGCGCTGATTTCGAGGAGGGAGGCGGCTGGAAGGTAGGGGAAGGCTAGGGATGCCCAAAATGGCAAGGGGGCTTTGTATAAAGCAAAAGGGGCTAGGGTTGGGGGTTAGGAGGGGTTTCGGGACCCTCGGATCGCGATCGTGCGCTCCGGACAGAGAGGGGGACTAGTTGGCTGCAGGTGGGCTGTGTAGAATGCCTCGAGCTCAGAAGAGAGAGAAACAGAGCGACCCGGTGGCAGCTTCCGGATACCGAAAACGTCCGACGCTAGACCGGCTATAGTGCGGCTGTAACTTTAACGGTTGGGCTATCAAACGGACTCCGAATGCGACGAAACTTGGCAGGCGGCCTGTCTACACTATAATAAGACCGCACGACAAGTTGCAACCCATTCCGAGAACATTTTTATGCCACTTATAAAATAATATTTCGGAGGTGCCGCGGGCGCGTGCGAGTGTGGTCGGGCTCAGAACGGACAACGGAGAGAACCGGCGGAACCCGAACGGATGCAAGTTTTGAAAAACATGCGGATGAAATGCAGATGATGACATGGCAAAATGAAACACGCAAGCAAATGACATGGCAACGATGGCGAATAACTGGCAGACACCTGGCGCATCGGATCCGGCGCGTTACAGCTTGGTTGGCTGAAGCTGATCGTATGGCACTTGGAGATTGTTGAACGTCTCGACGGACAGGACGTTGAGTCCCGCTCCGCCATTGATGAGGGTCCTGGTGACTTGCACATTGCTGATGACTGTGGAGCAAAGCATCGGGAGGACTCCGGTCGTGGCTGCGCACTTGAGCTGGTCCGCTGAGCTGAACGTGATGGTGCACGTAGACCACCCGAGAGGGCGTGTGGCCTCAAGCTTGGGGAGGACTGCATTCACCTCGCGAGCAAACTGTTTGAAGATGCACTGAGAGGCTGGGGCCTAAGCGCCGCCCAGGATGCAAGCGATTGCACGCGGCTCCTGGAAGCCCCCAGCCCCTTCGTCCTGATGATGGTCTTCATTCCTCCTTGGAGGAGGTGGCAGAGGAGGGAGGCCTGCGTTGCCTTGAGGGCGATCCTCACGAGGCTGATCCCTCCAGCCTCCCTCGCGAGGCTGGTCCTGCCAGAGGTCCTCGCGAGGACGGTCACGCCACCCTTGGCGAGGGCCACGGTCTTCCCATCGTCCTCCACCTCTTCCTCCTCTGCAGCCATAGCCCCGGTCGTTACACTCGAGGCATCGGCCGACACGCCCATCTCTCACAGCCCTGAGCTCTTGGCATTCGTTGGTATTGTGGGTGTGGAGGTCGTGGTACACGCAGTACCGGCTGCCCTTGGATGACTCAGGCTGATCCCTGCCTCGCTTGGTGTCTGGCTCCGCTGCAAGCACAGCAGCACCCTTGCGCTTCACGTCCTTGACCTTGGGCTTCTTCTCTTCTGGATCGGCAGCCGGAAGCTCGAGGAGAGAGAGGCTCCCTTCCTCGCCCCTGGTGCACTTGGTCGCCAAGTTGAACAACTCCAGGGATGTGCACAGGTCTTTATGGATTGCTAGCTCCTCTTTCATCTTGATGTCACGCATGCCGTCAGAGAAGGCTGAGATGATAGCTTCCTCAGTCACCCTGGGGATCTTGAGGGGAGCGTTGTTGAAGCGCTGGATGTACTTTTGCAGGGTCTCTCCTGGTTGCTGCTTGGTGCGGCGCAGGTCACTCATGGATGGGGGCCGGTCACGAGTGCCCTGGAAGTTGGCGATGAAGCGAGTGCGCATCTCATCCCCGGAGGAGATCGTGTTGGGAGGCAGGTTCAGGAGCCAGGTGCGGCCACCGTCCTTGAGCTCCATGGGAAACCAATTTGCCATGACCTTCTCGTCCCCGTTGGCGGCTTCGGTGCCCAGCTCGTAGAGCTATAGGAACTCCGCGGGGTCAGCCGTGCCGTTGTAGCGCGGGGGCAGATCTGGCTTGAACTTGCCTGGTCAGGCCGCACTGCGCAGCTCGGCGGTGAAGGCACGGCAGCCTGTTGTGTCCACGGGAGGCCTTTGGTGACAAAGGGCTTGATCTTGGAGGTCTCCATGCACTGCCGCCAGGAGCAACGCGGGGTCTTGGCACGCTGGACCAAGAGCACGGTCATGACGTGCCGGTGCGGGGAGTACACGGGCAGCTTCTTACGACAAGGGATCTCTTGGCAGCTCTTGTCTTGCTGCGCAGGCACTGCACAGAGCGGGTCCCGTCCAGGGGCCGTGCGCCTTGGGGCCAGGGCGCCTTCTTGAGGGGGAGGCGGCGGAGGCGCCTCCGGAGCTGTGTTGCCCACGCAGGGCAGGGGCGATGCAGTGAGAGGGATGGTGCAGGGGAGCCCCCTGCAGCGCTGACGAGCTCGGTGATGCGGGCAAGCCACTCGTTGTAGAGGTCGTCGACAGGACGGTAGTGCAGGAGCTCTCGCGCCAGGAGCAACGTGGCGTGCGTGTCTGCAGGAGCGCGATGGGCGTGGGACAACGAGCCTGCTGGAGTCAACGACGGGGTGGCGGTGCGGCCTTCTCACTGCACCGAAGGATGCAGGGATGAGGCCTGCTGCTCGTTCCCCGCCGGGCCGGTGGAGGCGTGGGCGGCAGGCGACGGGGAACGATGGGGAGGCCCTCCGACAGGGGCCGTCTGGGCGACATGGGCCGCGAGGGCGGCCCGGTGCTCAGCGCGGGCGCAACGAGTGTCAGACATAGATGCGACGGACGGCGAAACACAAGACGACGGAAGGCGTGATTCCGGCCCACCCCTACCTGGCGCGCCAAATGTCGGATTTCAGGTTCTGGTAGACCCTTAAGGTTTGAACTCTGGGGTGCGCGTGGAGATCACTCCTCTACCAACTCACGTCTCGCCACCTCGCAAAGGATCTAGGCTACACGAAGAACAATACAAGGGACGCAAGGTTTATACTGGTTCAGGCCACCATGGTGGTGTAATACCCTACTCCAGTGTGTGGTGTGTGGATTGCCTCAGGGGCTGATGATGAACAATACAAAGGAAGAACTGCCTCGCGAGGGGAGGAGTTCTTGTGTTGGTGTGGTTCTAGCTAGGGTTCGATTGGTCGATCACAGATGCCTCTATACTATGGTGGCTAGCCCTATTTATAGAGCGAGGCCCTGGTCCTCTTCCCAAATATTGAGCGGGAAGGGCGCCAACAATTGGCCATTTTGAAGGGGAACATCTAGTACACTTATCCTGACTAAAGTTGGTCCTCGCCTGCCAAAGGCTCTGATGGTGACGCCTCCCTGGGCTCCATGATGACCTCCATCATGTCATTCTGCTGGTCTTGGTCTTGTTGCACCGAAATGGCAGCCTTTGCTTGATACCTTGGCTTGCGCTTACCCCCTTTGCACTAAAGAGGAAACAAGGACACTGCGCAGGCCGGCGCCCGCCTGGCTTCGGTCGTCATGGCTTGCATCACGGGCACCTCGTGAGGTACCCCGCCTTGATCTCTCCGCCTCCTCGCGAGCCAGCCTGACGAGGGTGCTCCTGAGGAAGCTTCCTGTCGTCCGCCCCGCGAGGCTTGGCCCCTCGCGAGGGTCTTGAGCTTGTGTTGACGAAGATGGGCCGTACTGGGCCTCTCCATGAGGCACGCTGCAGGCCGCAGGCAGGCAATTCTGGGTACCCCCGTTCCAAGAACACCGACAGATGGAAACGAGGCCTCGCATACCGCAGAACGGAGGAAATGGCCTTGTGTTCGACCGGCCACGTTCGAAACGGGATCCTATTCATTGGGAGGGGTCTGGCGTACCGCAAAATGGAGGAAATGGATTCTGTTGGACCTCCTACAGTCGAAACAGGGTCATGTTGATCGGGAGGGGTGTGGCGTAATAGAGGAAACAGACTTGTGTTGGAGCGCTACGGTCGAAACGGGTTCCTGTTCATCGGGAGGGGTGTGGCGTACCACAAAACGGGACTCCACGTGGTACTGTTCATCTCCACCGTCGACCTCCTCCAGCCTCCACGGGGCTACTGTTCATCCACCGTCGACCTCCTCCAGCCTCCACCTGCGACTGTTCATCAACGGGCTCCTGTTCATCCAGCCTTCACCGCGCGCTCCTCCACCGGCTACTGTTCAACCAGCCCTCGCCACGTGATACGTCTCCGTCGTATCTATAATTTTTTATTGTTCCATGCCAATATTCTTCAACTTTCATATACTTTTGGCAACTTTTTATACTATTTTTGGGACTAACATATTGATCCAGTGCCCAATGCCAGTTCCTGTTTGTTGCATGTTTTATGTTTCGCAGAAAACCAATATCAAACAGAGTCCAAACGGGATAAAAACGTATAGAGAATTGTTTTGGAATATTTGGGATTTTCTGGAAGAAGAATCAACGCGAAACGGTGTCCGAGGTGGCCACGAGAGAGGGGGCGTGCCCACACCCCATGGGCGCGCCTGGCACTCTCGTGGGCCAACCGTAAGGCGGTTGATGCCCTTCTTTTGCCGCAAGAAAGATAATTTTATGAGAAAAATCTGGGTGAAAGATTCACCCCAATCGGAGTTACGGATCTCCGGATATTAAAGAAACGGTGAAGGGGTAGAATCTGGGAACGCAGAAACAGAGAGATAGATCCAATCTCGGAGGGGCTCTCCCCCCTCCCAAGCCATGGGAACCAAGGACCAGAGAGGAAACCCTTCTCCCATCTAGGGAGGAGGTCAAGGAAGAAGAAGAAGAAGTGGGGCTCTCTCCCCCTTGCTTTCGGTGGCGCCGGAGCACCGTCGGGGGCCATCATCATTACCGCGATCTTCACCAACACCTCCATCATCTTCACCAACGTCTCCATCACCTTCCCCCATCTATATTCAGTGGTCCACTCTCCCACATCCCGCTGTACCCTCTACTTGAACATGGTGCTTTATGCTTCATATTATTTTCCAATGATGTGTTGCCATCCTATGATGTCTGAGTAGATTTTGGTTGTCCTATCGGTGATTGATGAATTGCTACGATTGGTTTGAGTTGCATGTTTTATTATTGGTGCTGTCCTATGGTGCTCTCCGTGTCACGCAAGCGTGAGGGATCCCCGCTGTAGGGTTTGCAATATGTTCATGATTTTCTTATGGTGGGTGGCGTGAGTGACAGAAGCACAGACCCGAGTAAGTAGGTTGTTTGCATATGGGATAAAGGGGACTTGATACTTTAATGCTATGGTTGGGTTTTACCTTAATGAATCTTTAGTAGTTGCGGATGCTTGCTAGAGTTCCAATCATAAGTGCATATGATCCAAGTAGAGAAAGTATGTTAGCTTATGCCTCTCCCTCAAATAGAATTGCAATAGTGATTACCGGTCTAGTAACATAGTCAATTGCTTAGGGACAATTACACAACTCCTACCACCACTTTTCCACACTCTCTATATTTACTTTATTACATCTTTATCTAAACAGCCCCTAGTTTGTATTTACGTGTTCTTTATTATATTGAAAACCTATCAAACAACACCTACAAAGTACTTCTAGTTTCATACTTGTTCTAGGTAAAGCGAACGTCAAGCGTGCATAGAGTTGTATCGATGGTTGATGGAACTTGAGGGAATATTTCTACCTTTAGCTCCTCGTTGGGTTCGACACTCTTACTTATCGAAAACTGTTGCGATCCCCTACACTTGTGGGTTATCAAGACCTTTTTCTGGCGCCATTGCCGGGAGTCATGGCGTGGGGTGAATATTCTCGTGTGTGCTTGTTTGCTTTATCACTAAGTAATTTTTATTTGTTGTTCTTAGTTGTTCTCTATCTTTAGTTATGGTTATGGAACACGAAATACCAAAAAAATTAGGTGTACTTGCTACTCGTAGAGATGGGGTAACTCCTAAAACCCTCAATTCTCACTTTTTGAAAGTTATTATGTACTACTTTGATAATCCTGAGAAAACCCCATTCAACTTTATAATGGGAGACACGTTGGATCAAACCGAATACTTTAGGGATTATCGCTTGACACAAAAAGGGAAACTATTATGGGATCAATTTATTATGTTGCGTTGGTATGCTCGGGATCTATGCTTGAGATATGATATTACTTGTTGCTCTAGGATGAAGGCTCCACACCTTCCCTTTTCATGCAAATTTAATGATAATGAAACCTTAGCTTCTTATGCTAATGGTATATATGAGGACTATGATGTTGAACAAATTGAAGAATTTGTCGCTTCTAAGGCTGCTTATGAAATTGAATCTCTGTTTGAAAAGTATGAAGCTTTAGATGATGATGTTTATAGGCCTGAAAATCTTGCTATACTTAGATATTGCTACGAAAATTATGAATACAATTACTATATTAATGCATTTATTGAGAAAGTCTCCGTTGTCCAAGAAGAGACTAATATTTAGCAGGAAGCTATGGAAGAAGAAATTGATGAAACTGTGAGCTCATTGGATGAAAAAGATGACGAGGAGAGCAAAGAACAACAGGAGGAAGAGCGGATTGATCACCCGTGCCCACCTTCTAATGAGAGTAACTCTTCAACTCATACATTGTTTAATTCCACTTCGTGCTTACCGAAGGATGATTGCTATGATGATTGCTATGATCCCATTGATTCTCTTGAAATATCCCTTTTTGATGATGCTTGCTATGATTGTGGCCAAGATGCCAATATAAATTATGCTTATGGAGATGAACTTGCTATAGTTCCTTATGTTAAACATGAAATTGTTGCTATTGCATCCACGCATGATAGTCCTATTATCTTTTTGAATTCTACGGACTACACTATATCGGAGAAGTTTGTGCTTATTAAGGATTATATTGATGGGTTGCCTTTTACCATTGCACATGATGATTTTGATGAATATAATATGCATGTGCTTGCTGCTCCTACTTGCAATTATTATGAGAGAGGAACCACATCTCCGCCTCTTTATGTTTCCAATATGATAAAATTGCAAGAATCTGCTTATACTATGCATTGGCCTTTACTATGTGTGCATGAATTGTTCTTTTATGACATGCCGATGCATAGAAAGAGAGTTAGACTTCGTTGTTGCATGATATATGTTACTTTGTGCTCACTACTAAATCACAAATCATCGTTAATTAAAATTGGCTTTGATATACCTAGAGGATCCGGGTGGATCCATTACTTGAGCACTATATGCCTAGCTTAAATGGCTTTAAAGAAAGCGCTGTCAGGGAGACAACCCGGAAGTTTTAGAGAATCATTTATTTCTGTTGAGTGCTTTTATATAGTTTTAAAACAAAAAAATAAAGAGGGGAAACCTAAAAACTTTTCAAAAAGGAAAGTGAAAGTGAGAGAGACAAGCATTGTTGAAGTGGGAGAGCTCCTTGAACTTTGTTCATGCTCACGGAAACTTTGTGAATCTTAATTACAGAAACTTTTCATAAAAAATAATTATCCCCTTGTACAATTCCATTGTATTATAAAAATAATGTGCCAAGGTTTGCCTTTAGGATGTTTACAATGCTTGTTGGTTTGTATGGTGCAGGACAAAAACTTTGGCTGTAGTGCTCGATTTTACATTTTTAACTAGAACGTCAAACGGTTATGATTATTTTTGCAATGTCTTTCTGTACAACTTGTTTATTTTTCATAATTTTGGTAGAATTTTTGTGGTAACATAAGTATGGTGAATGTTCATATTGCTACAGACTGTTCTGTTTTTGACAGATTCTGTTTTTGATGCATAGTTTGCTTGTTTTGATGAAACTATCAATTTATATCAGTGGATTAAGCCATGAAAAATTTATGTTGCAGTAGACACAATGAAAAAAATGAATTGGTTTGAAACAGTACTTAGAGTAGTGATTTGCTTTATTATACTAACGGATCTTACCGAGTTTTCTGTTGAAGTTTTGTGTGGATGAAGTGTCTAATCGAGGATGTCTCGATATGAGGAAAAGGAAGAGAGGCAAGAGCTCAAGTTTGGGGATGCCCGAGGCACCCCAAGTAAATAGTCAAGGAGACTCAAGCATCTAAGCTTGGGGATGCCCTGGAAGGCATCCCCTCTTTCTTCAACAAGTATCGGTATGTTTTCGGATTCGTTTCGTTCATACATTATGTGCAAGTCTTGGAGCGTCTTTTGCATTTAGTTTTTATTTTTCTTTTATGCACCATGCTGGTATGAGATAGTCCTTGTTTTATTTATAAAATTCTCATTGCACTTCATTTAAATCTTTTGAGTATGGCTTTATAGAATGCTTCATGTGCTTCACGTATATCGTTTGAAGTTTGGATTGCCTGTTTCTCTTCACATAGAAAACTGCCATTTGTAGAATGCTCTTTTGCTTCATTTATATTTGTTAGAGCATGGGAATATATTTTGTAGAAAGAGTTAAACTCTCTTGCTTCATTTATATCTATTTAGAGAGATGACAGGAATTGGTCATTCACATGGTTAGTCATAAAATCCTGCATAAACATGTAGATCGCTAAATATGATATGTTTGATTCCTTGCAATAGTTTTGCGATATAAAGATGGTGACATTAGAGTCATGCTAGTGGGTGGTTGTGGATTGTAGAGACACTTGTGTTGAGATTTGCAAGTCCTGTAGCATGCACGTATGGTAACCGTTGTGTGACAAATTTGAAGCATGGGGTGTTTCTTTGATTGTCTTCCTTATGAGTGGCAGTCGGGGACGAGCGATGGTCTTTTCCTTCCAATCTATCCCCCGAGGGGCATGCATAGTAGTACTTTGCATAGAGGTCTAATAAACTTTTGCAATAAGTATATGAGTTCTTTATTACTAATGTGAGTCCATGGATTATACGCACTTTTACCTTTCCATCATTGCTAGCCTCTTCGGTACCGTGCATTGCCCTTTCTCACCTTGAGAGTTGGTGCAAACTTCGCCGGTGCATCCAAACCCCGTGATATGATATGCTCTATCAAACATAAGCCTCATTATATCTTCCTCAAAACAGCCACCATACCTACCTATTATGGCATTTCCATAGCCATTCCAAGATATATTGCCATGCAACTTCCATCATCATCATATACATGACTTGAGCATTTATTGTCATATTGCCTTGCATGATCATAAGATAGCTAGCATGATGTTTTCATGGCTTGTTCATTTTTTGATGTCATTGCTATGCTAGATCGTTCCACATCCCGGTACACCGCCGGAGGCATTCATATAGAGTCATATCTTTGTTCTAGTATCGACTTGTAATATCGAGTTGTAAGTAAATAAAAGTGTGATGATCATCATTATAGAGCATTGCCCCATAAAAAAAGGAAAAAAAATAAAAAAAAGGAAAGGCCAAAGAAGCCTAAATAAAAAAGGGGGGCAAAGAAGCCCACCAAAAAAAAAGAAAAGGGGCAATGTTACTATCCTTTTTCCACACTTGTGCTTCAAAGTAGCACCATGTTCTCCATATAGATTGTCTCCTATGTTGTCACTTTCATATACTAGTGGGAATTTTCATTATAGAACTTGGCTTGTATATTCCAACGATGGGCTTCCTCAAATGCCCTAGGTCTTCATGAGCAAGCAAGTTGGATGCACACCCACTTAGTTTCTTTTGTTGAGCTTTCATACATTTATAGCTCTTAGTGCATCTGTTGCATGGCAATCCCTACTCCTCGCATTGACATCAATTGATGGGCATCTCTATAGCCCGTTGATTAGCCGCGTCGATGTGAGACTTTCTCCCTTTTTTGTCTTCTCCATATAAACCTCCACCATCATATTCTATTCCACCTATAGTGCTATATCCATGGCTTGCGCTCATGTATTGCATGAGGGTTGAAAAAGCTGAAGCGCGTTAAAAAGTATGAACCAATTGCTGGGCTCGTCATCGGGGTTGTGCATGATGGGAGCATTTTTATGTGACGAAGATGAAGCATGGCCAAACTGTATGATTTTGTAGGGATAAGCTTGATTTGGCCGTGTTGTTTTGAAAAGACATGATTGCTTTATTGGTATGCTCGAAGTATTATCTTTTTTTATGTCAAATGATAGACTATTTCTTTGAATCACTCGTGTCTTAATATTCATGCCATGATTAGACATATGATCAAGATTATGCTAGGTAGCATTCCACATCAAAAATTATCTTTTTTATCATTTACCTACTCGAGGACGAGCAGGAATTAAGATTGGGGATGCTGATACGTCTCTGTCATATCTATAATTTTTTATTGTTCCATGCCAATATTCTTCAACTTTCATATACTTTTGGCAACTTTTTATACGATTTTTGGGACTAACATATTGATCCAGTGCCGGTTCCTGTTTGTTGCTTGTTTTATGTTTCGCAGAAGACCAATATCAAACAGAGTCCAAACGGGATAAAAACGGACGGAGAATTATTTTGGAATATTTGGGATTTTCCGTAGGAAGAATCAACGCGAAACGGTGTCCGAGGTGGCCACAAGACAGGGGGGTGCGCCCACACCCCTTGGGCGTGCCTGGCACTCTCGTGGGCCACCCGTAAGGCGGTTGATGCCCTTCTTTTGCTGCAAGAAAGCTAATTTTATGACAAAAATCTGGGCGAAAGATTCACCCCAATCGGAGTTACGGATCTCCGGATATTAAAGAAACGGTGAAGGGGTAGAATCTGGGAACGTAGAAACAGAGAGATAGATCCAATCTCGGAGGGGCTCTCGCCCCTCCCAAGCCATGGGAGCCAAGGACCAGAGAGGAAACCCTTCTCCCATCTAGGGAGGAGGTCAAGGAATAAGAAGAAGAAGTGGGGCTCTCTCCCCCTTGCTTTCGGTGGCGCCGGAACGCCGCCGGGGGCCATCATCATCACCGCGATCTTCACCAACACCTCCATCATCTTCACCAATGTCTCCATCACCTTCCCCCATCTATATTCAGCAGTCCACTCTCCCGCATCCCGTTGTACCCTCTACTTGAACATGGTGCTTTATGCTTCATATTATTTTCCAATGATGTGTTGCCATCCTATGATGTATGAGTAGATTTTCGTTGTCCTATCGGTGATTGATGAATTGCTACGATTGGTTTGAGTTGCATGTTTTATTATTGGTGCTGTCCTATGGTGCTCTCCGAGTCGCGCAAGCATGAGGGATCCCCGTTGTAGGGTTTGCAATATGTTCATGATTTTCTTATGGTGGGTGGCGTGAGTGACAGAAGCACAGACCCGAGTAAGTAGGTTGTTTGCATATGGGATAAAGGGGACTTGATACTTTAATGCTATGGTTGGGTTTTACCTTAATGAATCTTTAGTAGTTGCGGATGCTTGCTAGAGTTCCAATCATAAGTGCATATGATCCAAGTAGATAAAGTATGTTAGCTTATGCCTCTCCCTCAAATAGAATTGCAATAGTGATTACCGGTCTAGTAACATAGTCAATTGCTTAGGGACAATTCCACAACTCCTACCACCACTTTTCCACACTCGCTATTTTTACTTTATTACATCTTTATCTAAACAGCCCCTAGTTTGTATTTACGTGTTCTTTATTATCTTGCAAACCTATCAAACAACACCTACAAAGTACTTCTAGTTTCATACTTGTTCTAGGTAAAGCGAACGTCAAGCGTGCGTAGAGTTGTATCGGTGGTTGATGGAACTTGAGGGAATATTTATTCTACCTTTAGCTCCTCGTTGGGTTCGACACTCTTACTTATCGAAAACTGTTGCGATCCCCTACACTTATGGGTTATCAAGACCTTTTTCTGGCGCCGTTGCCGGGAGTCATAGCGTGGGGTGAATATTCTCGTGTGTGCTTGTTTTCTTTATCACTAAGTAATTTTTATTTGTTGTTCTTAGTTGTTCTCTATCTTTAGTTATGGATATGGAACACGAAATACCACCGGGTCCTGTTCACCCAGCCCTCCACGGGGTCCTGTTCATCCATGCCCAACCGGCTCGATTGATCGGGGTCATGTTCATCCAACGGCAACACCACGAGGTCTTGTTCATCCAACCCCCACCGGGAACTGTTCATCCAAACCCCCCAACAACGCTCATTGTTCATCCAGAGGCAGCATCGATCAGCTTCAGTTAGCAGCAGTAGCAAAGGAATCACTCGATAGGGTCCAGTTAACAACCATCAATCGATCACTCGGGTTCAGTAGCGCATAGCCTGTAGTGCAATCGCTCGGGTTAAGTAGGCGAACGCCTCGCCCGGGTTCAGTTAGAGCCCAACGCCTCGCACCCACGCGCGTGCGTGTACGAGAGAAACGCGCAAACCTCCATGCATCGCTCGGGTTCAGTTAGAGCCCAATGCCTCGCACCCACATGCGTGTGTGTACGACAGAAACGGGCAAACCTCCGTGCATCACTCGGCCCCGACCAGCCACCGTAACCGGGAACACCCCGATATTTTCCTCGCCCTCGCTTCTGCCACGGTTTTTTCCGTCATGGACGGCCCAAAGAATGTCATGCAACTGCGTCTCTGGCCCGCCCAGGACGAAAAGCCCATTTTCTGTCATGATTTTTTTTTCATAGAAGTAGGAGCCCACCACATCTATGATGATACCGGGTTTGTCACAATTATCGTCATAGAAGTGTCATAAGTATGACAGAAAATAAATTGTTCGGCCCAAAATGTCACGGATGTGTCTTTTTTTGTAGTGTATATGCATAGTCATTGCCTTCGATATCGTCATAAATTTGCGGTTTTCTATCAATTGCTTGACAATAATTTGTTCACCCACCATATTATTTGCCTTCATGAGAGAAGCCTCTAGTCAAACCTATGGCCCCCGGGTCTATTTTCCATCATATTTGCTTTCCGATCTACTATTTTGCAATCTTTTATTTTTAGATCTATAAACCAAAAATACCTTGCCGCAATTTATTTACTTTTACTTAGTTTTACGTTTAGCAATCTTTTATACCTATCTCTATCAGATCTCACCATTGCAATTGACCGTGAAGAGATTGACAACCCCTTTATCGTGTTGGGTGCAAGTATTTGATTGTTTGTGCAGGTGCATAGATTGGGGACTTGCTTGTACCTCCTACTGGATTGATACCTTTGTTCTATAACTGAGGGGAAATACTTATCTCTACTTTGCTGCATCACCCTTTCCTATTCAAGGGACAAACCAACGCAAGCTCGAGAAGTAGCACCCACAAGTATAGGGGATCAATCGTAGTCCTTTCGATAAGTAAGAGTGTCGAACCCAACAACGAGCAGAAGGAAATGACAACTGGTTTTTAGCAAGGTAATATCTGCAAGCACTGAAATTGTAGGTAACAAGTTATTTGATAGCAAGATAATTTGTAACAAGCAAGTAACAGCAACAGCAACAATAGTGCAGCAAGGTAGCCCAATCCTTTTGAGGCGAAGGACAGGCCAAAACAGTCTCTTATATACGCAAAGTGTTCTTGAGGGTACACGGGAATTTCATTATATCACTTTCATCATGTTGGCTTGATTCGTGTTCGCTACTTTGATAATTTGATATGTGGGTGGACCAATGCTTAGGTGTTGTTCTTACTTGAACAAACCTCCTACTTATGATTAACCCCCTCACAAGCATCTTCAACTACGAGAAAAGTATTAAGATAAAATCTAACCATAGCATTAAACTTTTGGATCCAAATCATTCCCTTGCGCAGTAGTGCATAAACTAGGGTTTAAGCTTCTGTCACTCTAGCAACCCATCATCTAATAACTACTCTACAATGCATTTCCTTAGTCCCAAATATGGTTAAGTGCCATGTAGTCAACATTCACATGACACCACTAAGGGAATCACAACATACATATCATCAAAATATCGAACACATATCAAGTTCACATGATTACTTGCAACACGACTTCTCCCGTTACCTCAAGAACAAAAGTAACTAGTCACAAATAATAACCATGCTCAAGATCAGAGGGGTATTAAATAGCATAATGTATCTGAACATATAATCTTCCACCAAGTAAACCATATAGTAATCAACTACAAGATGTAATCAACACTACTAGTCACCCACAAGCACCAATCTATGGTTCTGGTACAAAGATTGTACACAAGAGAAAAACTAGGGTTTGAGAGGAGATGGTGCTGTTGAAGATGTTGATGGATATGGCCCTCTCAAAGATGGGAGAGTTGTTCGTGATGACAATGACGATCATTTCCACCTCCGAGAGGGAAGTTCCCTCGGCGGAATCGCTCCACCGGAGGGCAAAAGTGCTCCTGCCTAAGTTTCGCCTCTAGACAGTGGCACTTCATCTTTAAAGTCCTCCCCTTACTTTTTTTCTAGGTCAAAATGATTTATATACCAGAAGAGGGGCACTGGAGGTGGGCCGAGGAGGGTACAACCCGCCAGGGTGCGCATGGGCTCCTTGGCACGCCCAGGTGGGTTGTGCCCACCTGGTGGGCCTCCTCTAGTAGTTCTTTGCGCCAATAATTCTTAAATAATCCATAACAAATCTACATGAAGTTTCCGCTTATTTGGAGTTGTGCAGAATAGGTAGCTCCGACGTGCTTTTTCAGGTCTAGTATCCCAGCTGTCGGCATTCTCTCTCTTTGTGTAAACCTTGCATATTATGAGAGAAATGCATTAGAATTACTCCTAAAAGCATTATTATGCTGATGTCTACTATGCAGCTTTATTGTTGTAGACTCGTGTTGGGCCTCCAAGCGCAGAGTTTTGTAGGACAGTAGCAATTTTCCCTCAAGTGGATGACCTAAGGTTTATCAAATCAGTGGGATGCGTAGGATGAAGATGGTCTCTCTCAAACAACCATGCAACCAAATACAAGAAATTTCTTGTGTCCCCAACACACCCAATACAATGACAAATTGTATAGGTGGACTAGTTCGACGAAGAGATGGTGATAAAAGTGTAATATGGATGGTAGAAATATATTTTTATAATCTAAATAAATAAAAACAGCAAGGTAGCATGTAACAAAAGTGAGCACAAACGGTATTGCAATGCTTGAAAATGAGGCCTAGGTTTCGTACTTTCGCTAGTGCAATCTCTCAACAATGCTAATATAATTGGATCATATAACCATCCCGCAAACTGCGATGCAGAATCACTCCAAAGTTCCTATCTAGTGGAGAACATAAGAAGAAATTGTTTGTAGGGTCTGAAACCACCTCAAAGCTATTCTTTCTGATCGATCTATTCTAGAGTTCGTACTAAAATAACATCAAGCTATTCTTTTCGATTGATCTAACCAAGAGTTCATACTAAAATAACACCAAAGCAAATTTAGATTCATAATACTCAATCCAACACAAATAACCTCAAAGAGTTCCCCAAGATTTCTACCAGAGAAACAAAATACGAGAACATGCATCAACCCCTATGCATAGATTACCACAATTTCACCTCGGGAATCCGCGACTTGAGTGCCAGAACATATATCAAGTGAATCAATATGATACCCCATTATCACCACGAGTATTCATATGCAAGATATATATCAAGTGATCTCAAATCCATAAAAGTATTCAATCCGATAAAATGAAATCTCAAAGGGAAAACTTAATTCATCAAAAGATAGAGATTGGAAAACACCATATGATCCGACTATATTAACAAAGCCCGTGATACATCAAGATCGTGACATCTCAAGAACACGAGAGAGAGAGAGAGAGAGACAGATAGATAGATAGATAGATAGATAGAGAGAGAGATTAAACACATAGGTACTGGTACAAAACTCTCAGCCCTAAGGGTGGACTACTCCCTCATCATCATGGTGGCCGCCGGGATGATGAACATGGCCACCGGTGATGATTTGCCCCTCCGGCAGGGTGCCGGAACAAGGTCTAGATTGGTTTTCATGGATACAAAGGCTTGCGGCGGTGAAACCTCCGATCTAGGGTCTCCGCGAGGGTTTTTGGAATATCTGACGATTTATAGGGAAAAGAGGCGGTGTGGGAGGCCACCGAGGTGTTGCTCTGGCCCATTCCACAAAAAGTTTTGCTGTGTTTGGACTCTATTTGGTATTGATTTTCTGTGATGTAAAAAACTAGCAAAAAACAGCAACTGGCACTGGGCACTATGTCAATAAGTTAGTCCCAAAAAATGATATAAAGTTGCTATAAAATGATTGCAAAACATCTAAGAATGATAATATAGCGGCATGAATACTACATAACTTATAGATAGGTTGGAGACGTATCAGCATCCCCAAGCTTAATTCCTACTCGTCCTCGAGTAGGTAAATGATAAAAGAAATAATTTATGAAGTGTGAATGCTAGCAAAGTGCAAAACTTTGATCAATGATAATTTAAATCACTTTTCCTAGCATCATATCAGCAATTCTTTCTCATAAAACTCATCATGACAAAGTAGCAACCAATTCACATGTTAAGGTTCAAACAATGAATTCTCTTGAAAATCAACAACCTATATTCTTGGTCACCAAACTATTGCAGTTCAACTTATTCAACAGAGTCTAAGTAAGAGCTCCACATACTCAACCATCATATAGTATTCTATGATTGCTAACACTCACCGCATATACATGAGCAAAACGTTTCAACCGGACACATAGAAAGATAGGGGCTTATAATTTCGCCTCCCAACGTATCCAGCTCAAGGGTGATGTCAACAATAATAACTCATGCTACCCATACTCAACTGGATATATATGCCTAGATCTTTCCGTAGCACATGATGCTTGCCAAAAGAGAAAAATAAAAAGGAATAGAGAGAAAAAAATTGACTCTTGCATGAAAGTAAATACATAAAAGTAAAAGGTAGGCCCTTCGCAAAGGGAAGCAGAGGTTGTCGTGCGCTTTTTGTTTGTATCCTCAACCCCTTAGTGCAAAAGAACGTCACATTATATTGCCCCTTATGATAGCAACCTTTATTATGCAGTCTGTCGCTTCTATTCTTTGCCATTACAAGTTCGTATAACGCTCAATTTTCTCTCACACTAAATGATCTAACACTTTTTAGAAGCATTTTTATTGCCTTATTCCATCAATGAAAACTTACTTGAAGGATCTTACTCAATCCTTAGGTAGGTATGGTGGACTCATGAAAACAAGATTTGGGTTTAAGGGTTTTTGGATGCACAAGTAGTATCTCTACTTGGTGCGGAATTTTTGGCTAGCAAAGATGGGGGGCAAGCACCACATGTTGAAGGATCTATGACAATATAACTTCTATGTGAATATGAACAAACATAGATCATTATGTTGTCTTCCTTGTCCAACGTCAACAATTTCGGCATATAATATTTTGATGGGGGCTCACAATCACAAAAGATTTCCAAGATAGTGTATTTGCATGTGAATGTTCTCTTCCTTCTAGTAATCATTTAGGAATTGCTTATATGACCAATATTGTGATTGTCAAGCTTCAAAAGATTTCCCTTTCTAAACCCAATGTGAAGCTACCACTAGGTACGATATGAACATATAATTTCAACTTCATGATATTCAATTCGTTCGACAATTTATTCATAGGATATAAGTGAAGCACAAGAGTAAATGACAAGCTACTCCAAAAAGATATAAGTGAAGATCAAACAAGTAGTCAAGTAAATAGGTAGCTATTTGAGGACTCTTTCTTATTTAAAAACTTTTATATCTAAGTATTTTATTAAAACAACAAGCAAAACAAAACAAAATGACGCTCCAAGCATAGCACAACTCATGTCAAGAAGCAAAAACTTAGGCTCAGCCGATACTAACCGATAATTGTTGATGAAGAAAGGTGGGATGCCTACCGGGCCATCCCCAAGCTTAGATGCTTGAGACTTCTTGAAATATTATCATGGGATGCCTTGGGAATCCCCAAGCTTGAGCTTTTGTGTCACCTTAATTTCTTTTATATCACGGGTTTCCTAAATCTTAAAAACTTCATCCACACAAAACTCAATAAGAACTCGGATGATAAGTTAGTATAAACCAATGCAAAAACCTTATCATTCTCTACTGTAGAAAATCACACAAACTATTATTCAACATTGCATGCTAAATGCCTCTGTATATTTAATACTCCTATCCTCAAATAGAATCATTAAACAAGCAAACATATGCAAATAATGCAAACATAACAGCAACCTACCAAAACAGTATAGTCTGTAAAGAATGCAAGAGTATCAATACTTATTCAACTCCAAAAATTATGAAAATTTACCACACTGTAGAAAATTTATCAGAGCTTATTTTGCAAAAAAATTCAAGACTTTATCACATTCTGACTTTTCTCGGGAATTTTTGCAACATCGATAAATTTTCTATTTTGAAACATCAACATGTAGACTTGCAAAATAAACATGGTAAAGGCTGTCCTTGAGATTTTTATTGAAAAGAAAGATGCAAAACATTATTCTAAGTAACATCAAGCAAATAAAAATAAAATAAAATGACACTCCAAGCAAAACACATATCATGTGACGGATAAAAATATAGCCTCAAGTAAGGTTACCGATAATGTTGGAGACGAAAGAGGGGATGCCTTCCGGGACATCCCCAAGCTTAGTTGATTGGATCTTCCTTGGATATTAACTTGGGGTGCCTTGGGAATCCACAGGTTTAGGGTCTTATCACTCCTTATTCTCCTCATATCGGCATCTCACCCGAAACTTGAAAACTTCAATCACACAAAACTTAACGGAACTTCGTGAGATAGGTTAGTATGATAAAGAGCAAACCATTTCACTTTGGTACTGTCAGAGACAAGATTCATAACTGTTTCCACACAATTCCTACTGTAGCATATCATTTCCACAATTTATATTGAGCATTATAATCCATAGAAACTAGAAAACAAGCAAACTATGCATTGAAAACAGAATCTGTCAAAAACAGAACAGTCGGTAGTAATATGTACTCCAACCATACTTCTGCTACTCCAAAAATTCTGAAAATTTAGGATAACGCAGGGAATTTGTATATCTATCACCTTTCAAAAATTCAGATCAGATCAAAAGCACGTTCTAGTGAATTTTCAAAATTCCTGGACCGAGTGCAAAAGTTTCTGTATTTGGACAGAATCAAGTCAACTATCATCAACACTATCCCAAAGGCTTTACTTGGCACTTTATTGAAACAAAAGCTATAAAAACATGATTACTACAGTAGCTTAATAATGTGAACACATAAAAACAATAGGTAAAAGTGTTGGGTTGTCTCCCAACAAGCACTTTTCTTTAATGCCTTTTAAGCTAGGCATGATGATTTCAATGATGCTCGCATAAAAGATAAGAATTGAAACACAAAGAGAGCATCATGAAGCACATGATTAGCACATTTAAGTCTAACCCACTTACTATGCATAGGAATTTTGTGAGCAAACAACTTATGGGAGCAAGAATCACCTAACATAGGAAGGCAAAACAAGCATAATTTCAAAACTTCCAACACATAGAGAGGAAACTTGATATTATTGCGATATGAAAAACCATATGTTCCTCTCTCATAATAATTTTAGTAGCATCATGAAGAAATTCAACAATATAACCATCACATAAAGCATTCCTTTCATGACACAAAAGCATAGAAAAATTATTACCGTCCACATAAGCAAATTTCTTCTAATCAATAATAGTGGGAGCAAACTCAACAAAATAACTATCATGAGAGTGAAAATTAAAATCATGATGACAAGTTTCATGGTTATCATTATTCTTTATTGCATACATGTCATCACCATAATCATCATATATAGCAACTTTGTTCTCATAGTCAATTGATACCTCTTCCAAAATAGTGGATTCATCACTAAATAAAGTCATGACCTCTCCAAATCCACTTTCATCAATATTGTGAAAACATTCAACACCCTCAAAAATAGTGGGATCATTACCTAGAGTTGACACTCTTCCAAAGCCACATTCATCATTGTAATCATAATAAATAGGAGCCATGCTACCATTATAACAATTTTGCACATCAAAACTTGAGGGAATAAAAATATCATTTTCATCAAACGTAGCATCCCCAAGCTTATGGCTTTGCATCTCATTAGCATCATGGATATTCGAAGAATTCATACTAACAACATTGTGATCATGCTCATCGTTCATGCCAAACATTTTATTGAATTCTTCTTCTATCAATTGAGCACAATTTTCCTTTCCATCATTTTCAAGAAAGACATGATAAAGATGAACAATATGATGCAACCTCAATTCCATTTTTTTGTAGTTTTATTTTATAAACCAAACTAGTGATAAAACAAGAAACTAAAAGATTCGATTGCAAGATCTAATATAGACCTTCATGCACTCACCTCAACGGCAACGGTGACAGAAAAGAGCTTGATGTCTACTACGCAACTTTATTCTTGTAGACTCGTGTTGGGCCTCCAAGCGCAGAGTTTTGTAGGACAGTAGCAATTTTCCCTCAAGTGGATGACCTAAGGTTTATCAATCCATGGGAGGCATAGGATGAAGATGGTCTCTCTCAAACAACCCTGCTGAAAGGATCGAGAAGAGGTGTCTAGAGGGGGGTGATTAGACCCTCAACAAATAAAAGTGGCAGTTTATAAGTTTTTCAAGTTGCTTGGAAATTAGCACAATTTAAAACATTCACAATACAATTCAAGCAAGCATGAAAAGAGTATATGAGCAATGTAAAGTAAAGCATGCAACTTGAAAGAAAGTAAAGGGATGGGATTGGAGTGTGCAAACGCAATTGGAGACACGGAGATTTTTGGCGCGGTTCCGATAGGTGGTGCTATCGTACATCCACGTTGGTGGAGACTTCAACCCATGAAGGGTAACGGCTATGCGAGTCCACAGAGGGCTCCACCCATGAAGGGTCCACGAAGAAGCAACCTTGTCTATCCCACCATGGCCATCGCCACGAAGGACTTGCCTCACTTGGGTAGATCCTCACGAAGTAGGCGATCCCCTTGCCCTTACAAACTCCTTGGTTCAACTCCACAATCTTGACAGAGGCTCCCAAGTGACACCTAACCAATCTAGGAGACACCACTCTCCAAAAGGTAATAGATGGTGTGCTAATGATGAAATCCTTGCTCTTGTGCTTCAAATGATAGTCTCCCCAACACTCAACTCTCTCTCATAGATTTGGCTATGGTGGAAAGATGATTTGAGTGGAAAGCAACTTGGGGAAGGCTAGAGATCAAGATTCTTGTAGTTGGAATGGAATGTCTTGGTCTCAACACATGAGTAGGTGGTTCTCTCTCAGAAAATGAATGCTGGAAGTGTAGGCACGTTTTGATGGCTCTCTCCGCGAATGAAGAGTGGGTGGAGGGGTATATATGGCCTCCACACAAAATATAGCTGTTACACACAGATTCCCAAACTCGGTGAGACCGAATATTGAAACTCGATCATACCGATCTGGTTCAAAATGTGAACGTTAGAGTTTTCGGTGGGACCGACAAGGTCAACTCGGTGGGACCGATGTGCTAGGGTTCGGATAAAACCTCATCTCGGTTTGATCAATTACACAAACTCGGTGAGACCGATTTTGGTAATAAGCAAACAGACAGTTTGTCAATCAAACTCGGTGGGACCGATTGCATATTTTGGTGGGACTGAAATTATTGCAACAGGCATAAGAGAGTTCTCAAAGCCTTCTCGATGAGACCGAGATCCCATCGGTGAGACCGAACTGATTAGGGTTTGTGGCAGTGGCTATGTCAAATGAACTCGGTGGCGCCAGATAGATCAAATAAGTGGGGCCAAGTTTGACTTTAGGTTTAGGACATATGTGGATATGAGAAAGTGGTTGAGGGATTTGGAGCATATCACTAAGCACTTTGAGCAAGCAAGCCATTAAGCCACACCTCATCCCCTTTTAATAGTATTGGCTTTCCTATGGACTCAATGTGATCTTGGATAACTAAATGAAAATGTAGAGTCTTGAGCTTTTTCCAATGTTTGTGCTTAGCATCTTGAAGGGGTTCCACATCCTCTTGTCCATGCCACTCCCATGTTGAACTTATCTGAAATATACTAGATGAAAATATTAGTCCAACAAGAGATATGTTGTCATTAATTACCAAAATCACCCAGGGAGCACTTGTGCTTTCAATATCCCCCTTTTTGGTAATTGATGACAACATACATCAAAGCTTTAGATAAGGATATTGGGAAAAGGCAAGTAAAGCTTTGGAAAGACCTGCAACATGCAATTAGCTCCCCCTACATGTATGCAATCATGTGATGATAGATCACAGGAGTATGTGAAAGCATAAACATGTCAGAGCAAGCAATGAGTTGCATGTATCTGGCTACATGCATCAGAACAAATGGTTTAGATACTGGAAAGATACCTTCATGTTCATGTGTCCTTCTTGCAAACAATATATACCTCAACAAGACATCTTCATGCACATGAGTGTGATGCATATACTAAGCTTGTGGTCTTGAACTAGCTTTGGAAGAGATGAACCTGAGTAAACAAGGTTAGATAACACAAGAACATCTACTGGACAGAGCAAGAACGAGAGACCACAAGAGTACCAAGAATGGGATCACATGTAGGGAGTGAGTACTAGGTACTCCATTTGGATATAGACATGTCCCAAAGAATAAAGATATGCAATGAATTCGAAAGATTTTGTTCCCTTAGGTGTCTTTCTCCCCCTGAATCTAACATTGGATAATGGGAGAAGATATGGTAAAATAAAATCAGATCAAAATAATCACAACACATAATAACATGTCTTTCCCCTCTTGAAGACATTAGAACTTTCCTCTTAAGAATAAGAATTTTCTGCATTTCCCTGCATCCAATTCATTGCAAATCCTTCAGTTAATTCCTTGCATATCTTTGTGAGATCTTATTTGCCTAAGTGAGCTGAGATGACAATTGTTCTCTCTCTGTGTTTAACTCGGACTCATCGGTTTGTTTCTTTCGGCTCAACAGAATCACCTCGGTGCCACCGAAGATAACAACTCGGTGACCGATTTCAATGCTGAGAAAATACTTTGTCATTTGCATCATGCATACTCGTTCCAGCTTCACTCAATGTTACTTGTCCTCTACTAGCATCATGTAATACATGTTGCTTTGTAATGTGACTCAAGGATCAAACCCGCTTGACTCATGCTCCAGAAGATCCCTTCTTGGAAATTGATGTCAAAGTGGGAGAGAGAGAACATCAAAGCTTATCACATAAGAGAGAAGCTTTAGGTGTGCATTCTCTCTTATGTGATAAGCTTTGATGTGCTCTCTCTCTCCCTTTGACATCAATTTCCAAGAAGGGATCTTCTGGAGCATGAGTCAAGCAGGTTTGATCCTTGAGTCACATTACAAAGCAACATGTATTACAGGATGCTGGTAGAGGACAAGTAACATTGAGTGGATCTGGAACTAATATGCAGGATGCAAATGACAAAGTATTTTCTCAGTATTGAAATTGGTCACGCCGAGTTGTTATCTTTGTTGGCACCGAGGTGATTTGGTTTAGCCGAAAGAAACAAACCGGTGAGTCCGAGTTCAACACACACAGAGAACAATTGTCATCTCAGCTCACTTAGGCAAATAAGATCTCATGAAGATATGCAAGGAATTAACTGAAGGGTTTGCAATGAATTGGATGCAGGGAAATGCAGAAAAATAATAGAGAAAAGAAAAGAAATATAGATGAAGGTTTTTTTGAAAGGGGAACAAGCATGCAAAAGTCAAATGCAAGAACACAAGGAAACAAAAGAGAACTTCATCTAGAATTGGTCGGCAACATTGTCACCTATGTTAGAGTATATTGACTTAGGAGTCAAGTGAAGACACTTGATCATAGGTCATACTCATTGTTAAGCTCAAAATGGGGTTGTCATTTTTCATTTAAGCATTTTGATGTATGTACACCTTGTTGAGCTCCTTTGACCCATGTGTTAGGGTAAAGCTTCTCTAAGATGTAATAACATACCTTGGGTGGTGGTGTTGATCTTGATCATGTTGTTGAACTTGTGTGGGATGCTCAAGGTTGATGTAGCTCATCAAGAGTTGGGAGCACCACTTGTAGTTGAAGTTCATCTACCTACATGGGTTAGTCTTGCAAGGAAGAGCACTTGTGTATACAAAATGACAATCATGAAATTTGATGTAGAGAAATTGTCAAAGGACATATTTAAAGGATTTGTGCTTCCTTGTCTTCAACCACCATATTGTAGAGACTTGGAGATGTAGAGATTGCTTAGAATGTGATTGAGTTGCAATCTCATAGAGTTGGGCTCTACAAGGGTTAGATAGCATGCAAGAGTACAAGTATATCCAATACATATGATCATCATCATAAGAGAAGTATCAAGGATTAGTCATAGAAGGGCTCATTCCTTGCATGCATCCACATGGAGTTTCTACTCCAAGTTTGAGGCATCAATGATGTTCACCTCTCAAGCGGCAAAATACTTTCTCATCAAGCGGTTTGGTGAATATATCCGCCAATTGCTTATTGGTACGAACATGCTTAAGTTTGATATCTCCCTTAGCAACATCATCTCGAATGAAATGCTGGTGAACTTCAATATGCTTAGTTTGAGAATGTTGCACGGGATTATGAGCAATCTTAATAGAACTCTCATTGTCACAAAGCAATGGAACATGTTTCACATATATCCCATAATCTTTAAGAGTTTGGGTCATCCAAAGTAATTGAGCACAACATGAACCATCAGCAATGTATTCCGCTTCGGCGGTGGATAAGGATGCCGTGTTTTGTTTCTTGGAGGACCAAGACACAAGAGATCTACCAAGAAATTGAAAAGTACCCTAAGTGGAATCTCTATCAACCTTGTCACCGGCATAGTCCGAAACGGAGTAGCCAACAAGATCAAAAGAAGACCTCTTAGGATACCAAATGCCAAAATTTTGTGTATGAATTAAGTATCTCACTATCCTTTTCACAGCCTCAAGATGACATTCTTTGGGCACCGCTTGATATCGTGCACACATGCACACACTTTTCATGATATCGGTACGGGAGGCACATAGATATAAAAATGAACCAATCATAGAGTGGTAAACCTTTTGGTCAACCGGTTCGCCATCCTTTGTCAAGTCAAGATGTCCACTAGTAGGCATGGGAGTATTCATACCTTTGCATTCTTGCATGTTGAACTTCTTGAATAAGTCCTTGGTGTACTTTGTTTGAGAGATAAAGGTTCCCTCGTTAGTTTGCTTGATTTGTAAACCAAAAAAGAACTTGAGTTCACTCATCATAGACATCTCAAACTTCTCGACATTAGCTTTCCAAACTTTTCACTAAAATGAGGGTAATTTGAACCAAATATGATATCAACAACATAAATTTGGCACACAAATAATTCACCATTAACCCTTTTAGTAAAGAGTGTAGAATCAATTTTACCAATTTCAAAGCCTTTTTCAATAAGAAATTTAGTCAAGCATTTATACCAAGCTCTATGAGCTTGTTTATGACCATAAAGAGCTTTGTGAAGTTTGTAAACATGGTCGGTGTTGGTGTCAAAACCGGCGGATCTTGGGTAGGGGTCCCGAACTGTGTGTCTAAGGCTAATGGTAACAGGAGGCGGGGGACACGATGTTTACCCAGGTTCGGGCCCTCTCTATGGAGGTAATACCCTACTTCCTGCTTGATTGATCTTGATGATATGAGTACTAAAAGAGTTGATCTACCATGAGATCGTAGAGGCTAACCCTAGAAGGTAGCCTATGATTAAGATTGTTGTTCCTTGTCCTACGGACTAAACCCTCCAGTTTATATAGACATTGTCGGAGTAATGGGCCACGGGTAGGCTAACCCGAGCCCCAAGACCTTTCAAGACATCGGGGCAGGCCGCGCCCCTCAAGCCGAGTCCCAGACGGCGACTCCGAGATAAGCCGACTCCAAGCTGGCGACCTCCAAGGAGGCCGACTATGGAGAGTCGGCCCAAGACTCCTCCCTCATCCCGAAGTACGATACGGGGTACGGTCACGACATGGCCGTTCCCCCCTGCCCACGAGGGGCCGGCATGGCTACAGTGAGCCGTATCGCAGGAAGATCTCCGGCGAGGCGCGACACTGTTGCCATGCCTGCCCTGACCTCAGCCATAGTGCATAGTACATTGTGCCCACGACGCCGGCCTGTACGACCTGAAGGCGGCGGGGCCACCTGTCAGTGGGAGGGCCGAAGGCGGCCTGGGTACCCGAAGACGGACCTTTGGGAGTCGGCTTCCCTGGAGTCGGCCGATTCCTCCCTAGGGCCCCACGTGCCATTAACCAGATAAGATGGGGAATTGCGACGATGATCGCCCGATAGACGGCGGCACTGTTGCCACGACCCGATGACCAAGCCTGCGTCACTAGGGGTGTCGCCACAGTATCAAGCCTGTCCACGGGACCCGCCAGTCGGCGGGCCCCAGAAGCCGGTGGGAAGGATGGTGGCCAGAGAGACAGACGGCTGGGACCCGCACCCAGCCATATTACTATTGTACCCCCGGGGGGTAGGCCTATATAAGCCCCCCCGGGGCACCCATGCAAAGGGTTCGGACCTGAGTAGAGATAGACCAGATAGCACGGGAGGAGAGAACTAGCCTTGCTCTCTCGTGCCTCCCAAAACAGCTCTAGGAGCACCATTGTAGTCACCTTGCTTGAGTGATCATGCGGAGACCCCGCAGAGCAGCAGTAGGGGTGTTATCTCCTAGGAGAGCCCTGAAGCTGGGTAAGATCCGCCGGCATGCATGTCTTTGCCTCATCCCGCTTCCAGGCACCGACGACGTTCTACTCGCTCCCACCATGATAAGCCATCCTTTGGCATATGTCGTATCCAACCCCCGACATTTGGCGCCCACCGTGAGCCTGCATCCGACGCAGGCACGAGCGCCCCCGAGAGCCTCCTCACGGGCCTCCTCGACCAACTCCACGTCGCCGGCGAGCCTGCCGCGGACCTGGAGTCCATAGGATCCACCGACCAGATGCTGGTCGACTCCGACACCGCGTCGCTCGACGCGTTCCCCACCAATGTGGTGGTCTACGACGAGCCGCTCTCATACGCGGGGAGCGGTGGAAGCACCATCACCGAGATCCTCGTCCTCGAGCACGGCGAGTGCTCCGGCGAGGGAGCGCATGACTCGCTTGATGCGGCCCTGCGAGACCTTGCGGCGCCGATTCCGGAAGACGCCGACGCCGGGACGCTGGAGGCGCTTCGCCTTCAGCTCATCGAGGGCGCGAAGAAGCTGGCAAGCATGAGGCGCTTGTCAGAAGCTTACCAACGAGAGATGGATCGCGCTGTAGGCGGTTCGCCGGCTCCAGCCGGGCCTAGCCGCCTAGGCGCGGTCCGACAGCGCGGCGCGGCAATCGCAAACCTCTTCGGGGCCGATCGTCCTGTGTACGCCACACCCGCAGAGAATATCCGTGCCGCCCAGGCGGCGGCAGACGAGCTCGACGACTTCGAAGGCGAAGAGCACCGCATAATGACGGAGCAAGTCCAGCAGCTCCTCGACGCAGCTGCCGCGCAGAATGGTGCCGACTGCCGCACCGAGGCGCCGCAGCGCCAAAACGATGACCCACCGCCTCGCCGAGACCAAGGTGCGACGTCTCGGACGCCGACTGGCGGGGCCTGTGGGAAGAAGGACAAGGAGCCGGCTGTCAGTCACAGCCGGACTCACATCACCATCGAGCACGACCAAGACGGCCGCCCCAGAGCGGTGGAACGGAGGGACGACTACCAGCCTCCCCGTCCTCGCGGAGAACGGCGAGTCTCCCTGCCGCTCATGGAACATCTGACTCTCGGCGACCGCCTTGGCCGCCGAGAGGGAGTCAGAGAGAATGACGCCCGCCACTGGATCGACCAACTCCACCGATCCCTGGCGCTAGAAGGAGAAGACGAGTTGGGTCCCCCCTGCTTCGGACCCCGCATCCGGGACGAGCCCTTTCCCAAAGGGTTCACGCTCCCCCCGAGACACGCCCAAATATACCGGCACCGTGAAGCCGGAAGATTGGCTGATCGACTACTCCATGGCTGTCAACATAGCGAACGGCAACAAGCGTGTTGCCGTAAGATATGTCCCGCTCATGCTCCAAGGCTCGGCCCGGACGTGGTTAAACAGTCTGAAGCCTCGCAGCATCAACAGCTGGGTTGACTTCACCGAGGCTTTTGTCCGCAACTTCACGAGCACGTACAAGCGACCTCCCAAGCCGCGCCAGCTCTCCTTGTGCGTGCAAGGCCCTGACGAGTCTACTCGCGACTACCTCACGCGCTAGGGCGAGCTCCGGAACTCCTGCGAGGGCGTGCACGAGGTGCAGGCCATTGAGTACTTTACTGCCGGGTGCAGAGAAGGCACCCTCCTCAAGCACAAGCTCCTATGCAACGAGCCGGAGACCCTCGATGAGCTGCTGATCACGGCAGACCAGTACACCACGGCCGACTCCTCCATGAAGGCAGAGATTCGGGTCAGCGCAACTGGCAAAGTCGCCCCTCAGGCTCCAAGAACTCCGGCTGGAGACACCAGTCGGCGGCAGCAGCAGAATGACCAGAAGCGCAAAGCCCAGCAGCCGACTTCTAGCAGTCGGTAGGTGGCAACGACAGAGGACCAGCAATTGGAGGGACCGCCTCCGGCAAAGCAGCAGAAGGGCGGCAAGTCCAACTGGCTGCCGGCTTTCTCCTACGAGCAGACTCTGGATGGTCCCTGCAAGTTCCACAGCAGCGCGAAGTCCAACCATACCACCAGGAAATGTCACTGGCTGACAAGAATCGCCAAGGGGGACGACTTGCCCCTCCCCCTTCTGCTGGGCCGCCTCCTCCGCAGCCACCCCAGCAGCCGGCCGTCAGGCCAGTCGGCGCGATACAGGACGAGTTCCCGGACGAGCACGGAGCCTATGTGGTGTTCACCAGTGTAGCGGATGACCGGCGCAGCAGGCGCCAACAGCAGCAAGAAGTAAATGCAGTTGCATCAAGCACTCCAGTGTTCGTGCATTTGTCCGAGAAGCCTATCAGTTGGAGCAGAGCTGATCACCCAGAGGTGATGCCGAGCCCAGGCTCTTACACCTTGGTCCTAGGCGCCACACTTGCCACGGACAGACGGGCCGCTCGCTTCTCGCGAGTACTGATAGACAGAGGCAGCAGCATCAACATCCTGTACAAGGATACGATGGATAAACTAGGAATCAAGCGAAGACAGCTTCAGATCAGCCGGACTGTGTTTCACGGAATTGTCCCCGGCCTTTCCTGCTCGCCAATCGGCAAGATCCTGATGGATGTCCTTTTCGGAGACAAGGATCATTTCCGCCGAGAGCCAATTTGGTTTGAAGTGGTGGACCTTGAAAGCCCATATCACGCATTGCTCGGCCGACCCGCCCTGGCCAAGTTCATGGTTGTACCCCACTACGCCTACCTCAAGATGAAGATGCCGAGCTCCAAGGGAATCCTAACCGTGTCCGGCGACTATAGGAAGTCGTCCGCTTGCGCGGCCGAAAGCAATCGGTTGGCCGAGTCCTTGGTGATCACGGCTGAGAAACGGCTTCTTGATCGGGTCGTGGCGATGGCCGGCAAGCAGTCCAAGTTATCACCGGACCCCAAGGAGTCGGAAGCAGAAGGATCATTCAAGCCGGCCAAGGAAACGAAGAAGATACCGTTGGACCCAGAGCACCCGGAGAAGTACGCTGTCATAGGCACTGGCCTTGACAGCAAATAGGAAGGCGAGCTCGTCGATTTCCTCCGTGAGAATCGCGACATCTTCGCATGGTCCCCCAAGGACATGCCTGGTGTCCCGACGGAATTCGCCGAGCACAAGGTACACGTCCGATCTGATATGAAGCCCGTCAGGCAGCCCTTGCGCCGCCTGTCAGAAGAAAAAAGAAGAGTTGTTGGAGAAGAAATAGCCTGGCTCCTGGCGGCCGGCTTCATCATGGAAGTGTTTTTTCCAGAGTGGTTGGCAAACCCGGTTCTGGTGCTGAAGAAGAACAAGCAGTGGCGGATGTGCATTGATTATACAAGCCTCAACAAAGCTTGCCCCAAGGACCCATTTGCTCTGCCGAGAATCGATTAGGTGATAGACTCCACAGCCGGATGCGGGTTGTTGATTTCCTAGATGCGTATTCAGGATATCACCAGATCAAGCTGAACCCGGCTGACAGACTGAAGACTGCCTTCATCACGCCGTTTGGAGCCTTCTGCTACCTGACCATGACGTTCGGCTTGAGAAACGCCGGTGCCACCTTTCGGCGTTGCATGCAGAAGTGCCTCCTGAAGCAACTCGGCAGAAACGCCCACGTCTATGTGGATGATGTAGTGGTGAAGACGGAGAAGCGTGGAACCTTGCTGGAGGACCTCAAGGAAACTTTCGAGAATCTGTGCCGATTCCAGATCAAGCTCAACCTAGAGAAGTGCGTTTTCGGAGTACCAGCCGGCCAGCTCCTCGGTTTCCTGGTCTCCGAACGCGGCATAGAGTGCAATCCTGTGAAGATCAAGGCCATCGAGAGGATGGAAGCACCCAGACGACTGTTAGATGTGCAAAAGTTCACCGGCTGTTTGGCATCCATCAGCCGATTCATTAGTCGGCTGGGCGAGAAGGCTCTCCCCTTGTATCAGCTCATGAAGAAGACGACCTTCTTTGAGTGGACTCCCAAGGCGGACGAGGCTTTTCTCCAACTGAAGAAGATGTTGACTACTCCCCCTGTGCTGGCGGCTCCGACTCCCAAAGAGCCCATGCTCCTATACATTGCCGCCACCAGCCGAGTAGTCAGCACAGTCATTGTAGTCGAGCGCAAGGAGGAAGGCAAAGCGCTACCTGTCCAGAGACCGGTATATTACCTGAGTGGAGTACTGTCGACCTCCAAGCAGAACTACCCCCATTACCAGAAGATGTGCAATGGCGTGCATTTTGCCGCCAAGAAATTGAAGCCTTACTTCTAGGAGCATCCAATCACTGTGGTCTGTACAACCCCGCTGGCCGAGATCATTGGAAGCCGAGATGCTTCTGGCCGAGTGGCCAAATGGGCCATTGACTTGGCTCCCTACTACATCTACTATGAGCCCCGCACCGCCATCAAGTCGCAGGCGCTGGCCGACTTCCTCGTCGACTGGGCCGAGACCCAGTATCTGCCGCCAGCGCCTGACTCCACCCATTGGCGGATGCACTTTGACGACTCCAAGATGCGCACCGGCTTGGGAGCCGGCGTTGTCCTCACTTCCCCCAAAGGCGACAAGCTCAGATATGCGCTGCAGATCCACTTCGCCGCCTCCAACAATGTGGCCGAGTACGAGGCGCTCATACACGGGCTCCGGCTTGCCAAAGAACTCGGCATTCGCCGGATCCTGTGTTATGGCGACTCCGACTTGGTAGTCCAACAATCATATGGCGATTGGGACGCCAAGGACACAAATATGGCGAGCTACCGTTTCCTCGTTCAGCAGCTCAACGGATACTTCGAGGGGTGCGAGTTCCTCCACGTGCCAAGGAACGACAACGACCAAGCACACGCCTTGGCATGAATCGGCTCCACTCGCCAGGCAATACCATCTGGTGTCGCCCTCCGGCGCCTCCTCAAGCCTTCTATCAAGCCGTCACCAGAATCAGATTCAATCTTTGTGCCGGCTCCGCCTGAGGACGCCGGACCCGACTCCAAGAAGCACACAGTCGAAGCCGGCCCGAGGACTTCAGAACCCGGCCCGGGGACTGCTGCGGCAAGATCGATGACTCCAGAGCCCGGCCCGGGGACTGCTCCAGTCAGCCCTGGGACTTTGTCAAACCAGCAAGCGGCTGCAGACTCCAACCCGCCGCCTCCCAGCCCGGCCGCCCTTATCCAAGTCGCACTAGTGGCCGTTGAAGAAATAGCAGCACCTTCGTGGGACCAGCCCATCCTTAGATTCTTAGTAAACAGAGAGCTGCCAACTGATGAAATCTTGGCTCGGCAAGTGCAACGCCGAGCATCAGCCTACACCATAGTCAACAAAGAGCTGGTCAGGCGCAGCGTTACTGGCGTCTTCCAACGCTGCGTCGAGGCAGAACAAGGCCAAACAATCCTCAAAGACATCCATGAAGGCGAGTGCGGTCACCACGCGGCCTCCAGGGCACTCGTCGCCAAAGCCTTTCGGCACGGTTTCTTCTGGCCAACCGCCCTGGAAGAGGCCAAAGAGCTAGTCCAAAAGTGCAAGGGGTGCCAAATTTTCCGTTCCGAGCCACTTCAGCCAGCTTCCGCACTCAAGACTATCCCCATCGCCTGGCCCTTTGCAGTCTGGGGTCTGGACATGGTGGGACCATTCAAGATGGCACGAGGTGGCTTGACTCACCTGCTTGTCGCAGTGGATAAATTCACCAAGTGGATGGAGGAGAAACCCATCAAGAAGTTGAATGGTCCGACTGCAGTGACCTTCATCGCTGACATCACAACTCGGTATGGCATCCCACACAGCATCATCACTGACAATGGCACGAATTTTGCCAAAGGCGCCTTGGCCCGTTTCTGCGCGACGCAGGGCATCCGACTGGACCTAGCGTCCGTTGCCCATCCGTAGTCAAACGGCCAGGTGGAGCGAGCGAACAGCCTCGTCCTATCCGGCATCAAGCCTCGACTCGTCGTCCCACTGGAGCGATCTGCCGGCTGTTGGCTCGAGGAGCTGCCAGCCATCCTGTGGAGTCTGCGCACAACTCCGAACAAGTCAACCGGCTTCACACCCTTCTTCCTCGTCTATGGTGCCGAAGCCGTCATCCCAACGGACATAGAGTTCGACTCCCCACGAGTCATCATGTACACCGAGGAAGAAGCAGAAGAAGCACGACAAGATGGCGTCGATCTGCTGGAAGAGGGCCGGCTGTTGGCACTCAGCCGGTCTGGCTTCTACCAGCAGAGCCTACGTCGATACTACAACAGGAAGGTCAGGCCAAGATCTTTCCAAGAAGGTGACCTTGTGCTCCGGCTGATCCAGCGAACAACCGGCCAGCACAAGCTGTCGGCGCCTTGGGAAGGCCCCTTGATCATCACCAAGGTGCTAGGAAACGACGCCTACTATCTGATCGACACTCAGAAGCCCTGAGCGCGCAAGAGGGACGACTCCGGCAAAGAGACAGAGCGCCCGTGGAATGCAAATCTTCTTCGAAGATTTTACAGTTGATGCAGTATGTATCGCACTATCCCTTTGTATTAAAGTACTAAGACTTTGGCCCCCCGAAACGAACTCGGGGACTGCCCTTTTTTATATCTATATGATAAGAATTATGCCTTCGAGAAAATCACTTTCATTACAAGCCGCTTGGCACCGGGCCAGACTAGTCGGCCCTGGGACTCGCCGCCTTGCGCTATGAGGAGCTTCCCACAGTCAGACAAGTAGTATGCGGTGCCCAATCCGCCTCCTGGCAAAGCCACAGCTCGCAGAGCGACTGTGAGGTGAACAGAAGGGGGGAAGAACGGGCGCCCACACGAAAAATGGCTAAGGACCTAAAGCATTAACATAGCGTAAGATGGCCTCCAGCATTTCTAAAGCGGAAGCCGACTCATGAGTAGCTAGCTCGCCATCTTTATGAGCTTTTATCAAGGACGGCCGACTCTTGGGTAGTCGGCCTGTCGCTTTTTTATCCGACTTACTAAAGAAACTCTAAACGGCCAAGTACTTGCTTTCCCGAAGTAGCCGAGCACTTGACCCAGCGACAGTCCGCGGAGCGGCTGTCCGACTGGCAAGGCAACGACTAAGGGAAGCCGGAAAAAGGAAAAGCCTAAAGAGCAGTAAGCTAGGAAAGACGGAAATCGGATAAATATTTACATAGGCCCTTAGCCGAATCTTCGAATAGAAGTTCAAGATACACCCCGCGGGTGGAACTATTCGAAACTAACAAAGTTTTCAAAAGATTACTAAGACAGACAAGCAGAGGCAAAAGAGGCAGCCTAGGAGGCGGCGTCAGGGATCGGGGGATCGGAGGAGACGGCGGTGTCAGTCGCCGGGGCAGTCGGCTGGGCGGTCTCGGCTTGATCACCTCCGGCGGCAGTCGCCTTCTCTTGGCGCGGCTCGTTGCTGGAGGCGCGGTTGAGCTGAGGCTGGCCGCCTGCTCCGTCTTCTGGTGCCTCCGTCTCGCCTTCGTCCTCCGCCACGTCCTCCTCCTCAGTGCTGGAGTCGATCACCTCCGCCGAATCTTCGCCATACTCCGGGTTCATTCCGAACCACTCCGGCGGCACCTCCTCGCCGCCTTCAGCCCGCTCGGGGACGAAGACACTGGTGTCCGTGTACTCGGCGATGGCCGCTGCACGCTCGATAAGGGCGCCCTCCACGGCCTCCAGCTCGGCCTGGGCTTCTGACCGGAACGCGGCCAGACGGTCCAGTTCTAGCCCTGGATACCACGCCTTGACAAACTCCTAGGCCCGGCGCGCTCCGGCCTGGGCCAAGGAGCCCTTCCAAGCCTCAAGACGGCCAGCAGCGACCTCCAGCCAGTCGGCAGTTCGGCTGGCGGTGCGCAGAGCTGGCGTGCCTGGCCACAGGGCGGCAACCGCCTGGGCGCCGGCACGCTGAAGCCGGCGCATGAGCCGGTAAGCCGGACGAAGATGGGCTTCAATGCTCAGGAGCTGCTCTTCGACGGTTCGGGGGGCATTAGCAGCGATCTCCTCGCCGTTTGCCCTTCGCGCCTCACAAGCAGCCTTGATGGCCAGAGGAACTACCTGCGAGTGACCAGGGAAGAAGTCTGCCCAGACAAAGAAGAAGCAAGACGAAAAAATCAGAAGTTGGCCTGACACATAGTCGGAAGCCCGAAGAAGTGAAAGAAACTTACCATCAACGATATCCTCGATCTCGTGGAAGCCGGAGGTCAGCATCGCCTCCCTGTTAGTCCAGGAGGAACGATCGCTCTCGAACTCGGCCAGGAGTGCGGTCTCCCTCTTCTTGGCCTCGTCCTTCGCCTTCTTGAGCAACTCCTTCTGCTCGGCCAGCTGCGCCGCCAGCAGGTCGCGTTCCGTGGCAAGCTTGCCACACTCCTCCTCTTTGGCACGACGGGCGGTATTGGCCTCGCCCAGCTGCTCCTGAAGAACGACATTGGCTTCTGAGGAACAAAGAAGAGACAAAATAAGTCATTAGCAGTCGGCCCGAATCTCGAGGACTACAGCCCGCGGGTGCGCCAGCGCACCCCCGCGAAAAAGAAGAACTTACTGCGGCTTTCCAACAAGTCGGCAGCCCGCTTGTTCAGCTCCTCGACATTGCGGTTGAAGGCAGTGGCGCGGAGGTTGTGATACTCCTGCAATGAATCATTGAAGACAAAGTTAGTGTTTGGAACTCGCCAGAGGACGTTCCGAACCACCTGCTCAGCAGCCGGCCCGGAACTCGGGGACTACACCCAGTGGGTGCGCTGGCGCGCCCCCACAGAGAAACAAACAAAAATCCAAAGGGAAAGAAACTTACTCGAACGGCCGTTCGTGCGGCCAGATGCGCCCGGGTGCAGGCTTGAAGGGCGTCGCCCTCGGCCCGCAGCTTCGCCTGGACCTCCAGGAGCAGTTGATTCAACGGCCAGGTGCCGGCTCCGCACACCCACCCGGTGGGCACGGCGCTTGTGGCCTCGGCGTCTAGGGATGCCGAGCCGGCCACGCCGGTCTCCCAAGGACGCGGCGCCGAGGTCGCCCTCTCAAGACGGCGATGCACCGGCGAGGCGACTTGGAGAAGAAGCCGCGCTTCAGCCTCGTCCATGGCCGGCGGCTCCGACAGATCCACCGGCTGTTTGCCGTGCGGCCTCCCAGACGGCGGTGGAGGCGGTGGTGGCGGCACGAGGGTGTCCGACATAGAAACATCGCCACCCTCCTTCTCCACGATGGGGTCCTCGGTGCCGGCCCCTCCGGTTTGCCTCGTGAACTCCGAAGGCGGCGGCGCAGACGATAGTGGGGGGACAAGCATCGCTGATCGGCGACGCGCGGCCTCCTCAGCACGCCGTCTCGCTGCGAGGGTAGCCTTGGCATCCTCCAGCTCCTTCTGGGCAGAGGCGGCCGCCTTGTCGGCCTCCGCCTTCTCCAGGCGTTCAGCTTCCTCCTCCTCGCGCTTCTCCCGCGTGTTTTGCTCCGTCGCCTCCCGGAGGGCGGCGGCGGGGTCGGCCCGCCGAGTATTGGCGGACGTCTCCGCCGACCCCATGACAGAGGGGACGGCGACTCTCTCAAGGGAGAGAGGGCCCTAGAGAAGATCGGAGGGAGTACATAAACGAAGACTCGGACAAGATTCAACAAAGAAAATAAAAGAGCATGAAGACTTACACGGATACTAGCGGCGGCCTTCTCACTTCCCTTCGGAAGCGGTTGGCCTTCGCGGCCGCCTCCTCCCGTCTGGTCGCAGCGACCGCCCCCTTAAGCTTCTTCAAATTGCCGCCGGGCGCACTCGGCCCGGCGTGACGCCTCTTCGCGCCGCCCTGGCCGGCGGAGGAGCCGACCTTCGGCTGGTGGCGCGGGGCGACTTCCCCTTCGGCGTCGGCGTCGGGCCAGTCGTCGAAAGTGGTCGAAGGCCTGAAGTCGCCTTCCGCTACTCCTCCCCCGCCTTCGGCGTCGGCTTCCATTGCCTCCACCCCCAAGTCGGGGTCGTCGACATCACTCTCCGCGCGGTCGAGGACATACTCGCGGAGTTGTCTTGTGGCGCCGGCGGCAGGCTGCATAAGAGGATTCTGGTTCAGAAGAAGCCGATAAGAGTCAGAAGCCGGAGTCGGCTGAGGAAAAAAGACAAAACAATAGGAAGACGCGACTTACCACTGGTGGAGGGTTGTCGCGCGAGTACGGCTCCTTGCCGAACTGCCAGTCCTCCTCGTACTCGCAGTGCCCGATGTAGTTCACCATATTCGCCACCTCCTTGCGGGGCATCTCCTTGGTGCTCATACGACTTGGGTCTCGGAGGCCGCTCATCTGACAGATTAGGTGTGGCCGGCCTTGGAGTGGGAGAACTCGGCGCGCTACAAAGGCGGCCAGCAAGTCGGCCCCGGCGAGTCCCTCCGACTGTATCAAGACTCGGAGTCGCGCTACGGCGGTGGCTCCGGTGAGAGACAGCGACTTGACCCTGTGGGACCAGCTGGGGAGCCTCCCGGTCAGGGGAGTGGCGTTGTAGGGCGGCAGGTTGACCCAGTCGCCGTCGGAGGAGAGGTTCTTCACGTAGAAGTACGAGCGCTGCCACATCTTCACCGACTTGATCAGTGCGATGGGAGGAAAGGGATTGTCGGCCGTCGAGCGCCGCATCGCGATGAAGGCGCCGCACTGAGCCGGCACGCCGGCAATGTGCGTGCCGAGCTTAGATGAGAAGAATTCCCCCCACAGCTCGATGGTGGGGAGAAGGCCGAGGAAACCTTTGCACAGAGTGGCGAAGGCGGAGAGCAGCACCACCGTGTTCGGTGTGAGGTGGTGCGGCTGAAGATTGTGGAACTCCAGGAACGAGTGGAAGAAGCCGCTCGCCGGCAGCCCCAGGCCGCGCATAAGGTGCGAGCGGAAGACGACCCGCTCGCCCTCTTCCGGCGCCGGCCGGATTTCCCCCTCCAGCGCGGCGCGGGCGCGCACAAGGTCCACGCTGGGAAGACGACGTGTTTGGCGGAGTAACTCGATATGTTCTTCCTCTACTTCCAAGCCGTCCCACACGCCGGAGCGCACAGCAGGGGCCACGGCGGAGGAAGAGCTCATCGCCGTGGTATGGTGTGCTCTAGCTCAACGGCGGAGGAAGGAAGGAGAGAAAGCAAGATGGGGCGGGGGAGCGGGGAAGAAGGGCGTGCGAGCTGTACCGCTCCGCTTCCCCCCGCCTACTTATAGCCCAGCGGGCTGAGAAGTCGAGGGGGCGGGCGTGGGATTAACTGCGCACGATGTCCCCCACCGCCCCACGATTTACCCCACGATTTACCCCATGAAGTTACTGCGCGCAGTAACGACGTGGGGAAACCAACCGTCCACGGCCGCAACGGATCCGTTCGTATGGCGATGCGCGGAAGTGGAGGGCCCCGCCTGACGGCCCGTCCCGTCGCGCGCGTGGGCAGGCAGACTGTTCTCCCCACGTGGTGCCACATGATAGGACCGCCTTGATGATAGCAGGGAGGCGTATCAGGCACGCCGCCTGGTTTCCCGCCGCGACTTTCGAACTGAGGCTCTTCGCCGAAAACTCCGACTTTCGACAGTCGGCCCAAGGGAAGACGGCAGCCGAGTCCTAGAGTCTGCACTTATAAAGATAGAAGCTATTGGAGCCCCACAATGCAGCGACCGCCGGGCTTCACCAGCTTCGGGGACTACTGTCGGAGTAATGGGCCACGGGTAGGCTAACCCGAGCCCCAAGACCTCTCAAGACATCGGGGCAGGCCGCGCCCCTCAAGCCGAGTCCCAGACAGCGACTCCGAGATAAGCCGACTCCAAGCTGGCGACCTCCAAGGAGGCCGACTATGGAGAGTCGGCCCAAGACTCCTCCTTCATCCCGAAGTACGATACGGGGTACGGTCACGGCATGGCCGTTCCCCCTGCCCACGAGGAGCCGGCATGGCTACAGTGAGCTGTATCGCTGGAAGATCTCCGGCGAGGCACGGCACTATAGCCATGCCTGCCCTGACCTCAGCCACAGTGCGCAGTACACTGTGCCCACGACGCCGGCCTGTACGACCTGAAGGCGGCGGAGCCGCCTATCAGTGGGAGGGCCGAAGGTGGCCTGGGTACCCGAAGACGGACCTGTGGGAGTCGGCTTCCCTGGAGTCGGTCGATTCCTCCCCAGGGCCCCACGTGCCATTAACCAGATAAGATGGGGAATGGTGACGGTGATCGCCCGATAGACGGCGGTACTGTTTCCACGACCCGATGACCAAGCCTGCGTCACCAGGGGTGTCGCTACAGTATCAAGCCTGTCCGCGGGACCCGCCAGTCGGCGGGCCTCAGAAGCCGGCGGGAAGGACGGTGGCCAGAGAGACAGACGGCTGGGACCTGCACCCAGCCATATTACTATTGTACCCCGGGGGGTAGGCCTATATAAGCCCCCCGGGGCACCCATGCAAAGGGTTCGGACCTGAGTAGAGATAGACCAGATAGCACTGGAGGAGAGAACTAGCCTTGCTCTCTCCTGCCTCCCAAAACAGCTCTAGGAGCACCATTGTAGTCACCTTGCTTGAGTGATCATGCGGAGACCCCGCAGAGCAGCAGTAGGGGTGTTATCTCCTAGGAGAGCCCTGAAGCTGGGTAAGATCCGCCGGCGTGCATGTCTTCCCCTCATCCCGCTTCCAGGCACCGGCGACATTCTACTCGCTCCCACCATGATAAGCCATCCTTTGGCATATGTCGTATCCAACCCCCGACAGACATCGAAGGGGTCTAGGGTTACACAGAGTCGGTTACAGAGAAGGAAATCTACATATCCGAATCGCCAAGCTTGCCTTCCACGCAAAGGAGAGTCCCACCCGGACATGGGACGAAGTCTTCTATCTTGTATCTTGATAGTCCAACAGTCTGACTAAAGTATATAGTCCGGCTGTCCGAGGACCCCTTAATCCAGGACTCCCTCAGTCCGGTTTCTTGGGATTAACAAAGTCGGGAAGTTGTTTAACATAAACTTCCTCCTCAATTTCACCATTAAGAAAAGCACGTTTGATTTCCATTTGATATAAGGTGATGTCATGATGATTGGCATAAGCAAGTAAGATGTTAATGGACTCAAGTCTAGCAACGGGGGCATATGTCTCACCGTAGTCCATACCTTCAACTTGAGTGTAGCCTTGGGCAACGAGACGAGCCTTGTTGCATACAACTTGTCCATCTTCATCTTGCTTGTTCCGAAACACCCATTTGGTTCCAATGACATTGTGCTTCTCATCGGGCTTTTCAACCAAAGTCCACACTTGGTTCCTCTCAAACCTGTGTAGCTCTTTGTGAATGGCATTTATCCAATCCAGATCTTCCAATGCTTCTTCAACCTTCATAGGTTCAATGCTAGAAATGAATGAGTAATGTTCACAAAAATTAGCCAAACGTGTTTTAGAGTGAGTAATTCTCCCGGTTTGAATATCATCAAAGATTTGTTCGACGGGATGATCTCTTGAGACTCTTGCTCGAACTCGTGAGAGCTTCTGTTTGGGTCGGGGTGGAACATCATCTTCATTGTCTTGTTCTTCCTCTTGTCTTTCTTCATTGTTGTTGGCGTTGTTGTTCTCCCGTGGAGGTGGAGAAGGAGGTCGTCAAGGTTCATCTTGTTGTACATCCTCGTTTTCATCGTTTGATGTGTCTCACTCGTGGATGCCTCCAAGTCAACTTGTGGTTCACCTTGGCGTGAAGTTGAGGCTTCTACTTAGACGAACGAGGTAATCTCCTTCACCTTTGTTGGATGAATCTTGCCAATAGAAAAGTCTTGGATTGCTTCTGAAGGATCTTTGTCACCTACATCAATTGGCAATTTCTCTACTTGCGATCCGTTATATTCATCAAACTTCACATCTACCGTCTCTTCAACCTTTCGGGTGAAATTTGTGTAGACATGGTAAGTGTGAGAGTTTGATCCATAACCGAGTAGGAAACCTTCATGGGATTTAGGAGCAAATTTAGAACGACAATGCTTATCAAGAATGTAGCACTTTTGAGCCGAATACCCAAAAGTATCCAACTTGGGGTTGTTACCAGTGAGAAGCGTGTATGTCATCTTGCTGAGTAGCTTGTGAAGATATAGACGATTTGTTGCAAGACAAGTTGTCTCAACCGCTTCCGCCCAAATGTGTTTTGGCGTCTTGTAATCATCAAGCATCATTCTCGCCATTTCGATGAGCGTCCAGTTCTTCCTCTCAGCAACTCCATTTTGTTGAGGTGTGTACGTAGCCGAGAACTCACGTGAAATCTCTTCTTCATCAAGAAAGGTGTCCACATTGGCGTTCTTGAACTCCATTTCATTGTTGCTGCGAACCTTATTGATCTTCACTTCAAATTGGTTTCGGGCCTTCCTAGCGAAGTTTTTGAAGATATTTTGGACTTGCGATTTATCATCAAGAAAGAACACCCACGTAAATCTTGAAAAATCATCAAAAATGACCAATAAAAATGGGTTACTACCGAGACTCTTGTAGGCATTGGGACCGAATAGATCCATATGTAGTAGCTCCAGCGGTCTTCTTGTGGTCATGATGTTCTTCACGGGGTGGCCTCCTCCAACCTGTTTTCCTGCTTGGCAAGCACTGCAAAGTCTATCCTTGTCAAATATGACATCTTTAACTCCAAGGATATGATCACCTTTAATAAGTTTGTCAAGATTTCGCATGCCCACATGACCTAACCGTCTATGCCACAACCAGCTTTTAGAAGATTTAGCAATTAAGCAAGTTCTAGGTTGAGCCTTTTTAGTGAAATCAACAATGTATAGATCACCTCTATGTATACCGGTAAAGACCATTTTATGATTATCTCTTCAAAACACTTGGCAATCTACTTTAGTAAATAGGACATTGAATCCAAAGTCAGCTAGTCTAGATACACAAAGTAAATTATAGCCAAGAGATTCAACGAGCATAACATTTTGTATGGAGCTGTCATGTGAGATGGCCACCTTACCAAGGCCAACCACCATACCCTTTGAGTTATCACCAAAGGTGACATACTTTCGAGGGTCATCGTTTTCAGCAAGCTCACGAAACATATCCTTGTCTCCGGTCATGTGATCGGTACATCCACTATCAAGAACAGATTTATCGGGGAAACGACACCTATGGGACCGCAAGGATCCCTTCTACGGTTGGCGGGGTGAGGAGCTGCACAAAGAGCAGGTCTATTGATCAGCACGAGGGATTTTTACCTAGGTTCGGGCTGCAATGGTGCGTAAAACCCTAGTCCTGCTTGTTTGTATATCTTGTGTTCTTGAGTTCTTGAACTAGCTGCGGTGCATGCCCATTCCAAAAAATCCAAATCCCCTCTCAGTACGCCTTGGGCCTCCTTTTATATGTCAAAAGGGGTTGCCACAACGGCACCCAGGATGTGGAAATTATCTACAGTGCACATGCTTATTGCTCACATCGTAGGACAAACGCATTTAATGTGCTGCCTACGTGCCATCTTGATGGCAACAGAAGCCGTCCCGTCCGTTGCTGCCTCTTCCCGCCTTGACACGCGTCCAGGCTGACGAGGCATGCAGTACCACGCTGGCTGGCTGGCTACTGTGCTGGTGCAGTGGTAGAGCCTCCACGAAGATCTACATGCCGCCACACAGGCGTCTGCCTAGTTGGCAAGCTGGTCGTCGTGCTGGAACGTCCGTGGGGTGGCAAAAATCTTGTCGGGTGCGGGCCTGGCTGTGGCCCCGCAATTATCCCTGGCAAGAGTCTTGTCGGGGGCCTCGCAGTCGTCCCCGGCAAGGGCCTTGCCGGGGGGCTTCGTCTCCTGGTCCCGCGTGGACTTGCAGGCCATTAGTCTTCACAAAGATCTGCATGCTACTACGCATGCATCCCCGAGTCTTCGGCTTGACGCTGTCGATGGTGTCAAAGCTCTCAGCCTCAAGGGTGATGATCTTGTTGGTGCTTTGCAAGCTGCCCCAACAAGGGTATTGCCGGGGCTATGCAAGCCGCCCCGGTAAGGGTGTTGCCGGGGGAGGTCCAGCTAGTCTCCTGCCCTTTGGTTCACTGTCTTGAATGTTGTCTTGGTAGTCTTGTATCTTGTCCTCTACTGCCCCGCCAAGCCCTGCCGCAGGCATGGCTACAATTGCCCGTGCACAAGTAAGGGGTACATAAGAGCCCATACTTTTGTACACCGACAGGAGCCCCCGAGCATGGGCCAAACATAAGCGCAAAGCCTAGTTGGGCCAGGCCTAGAACAGTGCGCGAGCACGCGTGGCAGAGATTAGCCGATGTAAACTCCTCGTGAGTTGCGCTTCCCCATGATCCGCATTGAGTTCGTGATGTGGGGGTCATGCGTGGAACGGTCACAGCACGCCCGTGTCACCTCATGGTGAATAGTAAAGAGGCGGACCACACCTTCCTCCACTTCTTCAATGACATCATGCACACCTACGGATTTCACCTTCTAGATTTCAGGCCGAATGTCATGGCGTGCATGGCCTTCTTCGCCAACCTCTGCGAGGGCTTTCCTGGGGTGCATCCAAACATGGCACTCTTCCGCCACTACTTTCATCCCTCGCATCTAGTCAGGGGGTGCCATCTCTGGATGCGTCACTTGGATCCCAAGGGCTCTAAGCAAGGGTACGTACCCGGAGGGTTCCACAAAGGATAAGTGGGACAAATGGCAGGGCCGGTCGTGCTGGATCGAGGAGAAGGACCCGCAGGAGTTCTGCCAGGTCCGTCGGAGGCCGCCGGCCCACAGCAGTGATTGGGGCGAGCTCGATGCGGATGACAAGAAGCTCACAGTCGCCACCACCAGGATCCATCGCCTTACCTCTACTGGGCTTACGCTCGAGATGATGGGCCAATTTCATCCGCTACCGTATTGATCCTCTGCATAATAAGGGGAGGATGGACTGGGACTTCAAGAACGTGGCCGACATCATGAGGCTTCGCCTCAGCCTGAATTACAACTCCACGGTGATACAACACGCGCATCTCTATCAGAGGCTTTTTCAGCTCAAGGTTCACGAGACCGGCAAGGCCGAGAAGTCCGGCAAGTCCACCAAGATCAGCAAGGTGGACAATCCATTCAAGTTGCCAGTAGGGGTGGTCCCATTGAGCAACAACTCTTGCCTGATCGCCATCATCTCCATGATGCCAGTGTTCAACGCGCACAGCCTTGATTCGACCTGGGTCGAGCCAAAAGCGGAGCTGATGCAGAAGTTCTTCGACAACTTGTCGGAGACGTACGTCCATGCCGAGCCGTAGCTCATCCTCCCTACCACCGCAGAAGAGGTGGCGTACATTGCTGCCAGGGGGAGGAGGCACCACTTGCCGAGGAGGCCGGCAGCCTTGGCACCATGGAGGACGAGGCTAAAGAGGCCGAAGAGGAGAAGAAGTTTGCTGAATGGACGGGCTCTGTCGGGTAGTCCAGTGGTGCCGGCACCGGGGCTCCCCTTACTGAGGAGGCAGACGAGGAGTCGACCGAGGAGGGATCTGACGTGGACGAGCCGTCAGCCCCCAAGAAGAAGTGTGTCCTATGGCGGTCCGGCTCTAGCGAGCCAGTCTAGCCTGGCAAGGCCACGCAGCGGCAAGAGGCCCAGGTGCAACCCATGCACCAGACGAGGCGTGCGGCCGCAGAGCCGGTGAAGGAGGTTGCGACGACGAAGAAGGTCGTTGCCTCCTCCTCGACCAAGCGCATCGTTGTCTCCTCCTCGACCAAGCGGCCAAGGACCCCGTCTCCTCCTCCTCCCTATACGGACACCGTCCCAGTGGCTGAGTTTGACCTCGGGTCCTTTAGCCCGAAGAGGAAAAGGAGGCCAGAAGAGGAAGATGAGTAAGCACCTTGCCTCCCCATCCATTTCCTAATCCTTTATCTAGATCATTTTATCTTGACTTGATCTTTTCTTCGCAGTGACACAGAGACGCTGGCTCAGCGGGTGGCGAAGAGAGCCAAGGCTTCGATGGGCGACGAGCCCCCAGCATGCACTCCACGTGCGTCGGGGATGATCATGATCAGCCCAGATACCAGCCCTGAACGCAGCCCCCATTCCAGCCCCCAACATGAGTCTATTACTCTTTTCCCATTTGCGGGCGTTGGAGTAAGTATCTTTAATGCCGACCTTGTCGGGTTCGCAAGAGGAGAGCAGCAACAGGAGGAGCTGTTGAGGGCCTCCCCTGACACGCCGCTCCCGTCAACCATGCCACCCAGAGGGGTGTCCCCAGCAAGGGCATCCACCGAAGAGCCCACACGCATGGAGGAAGAGGTGGTGGGCACATGCTTTGGCGGCTTCATCCTGGCAACGAACATTGTTAGGGAGGGAGCCACTTCTTCTCCGCCCGTCACAGGTAAGTTGCTTGCCTCCTGTCCCTTGCCATCTTTGCCATGTGGTTTCCTTTCTTTTCTTCGTTCTGAATTTTGACTTTGAGCCCCACCCCATTCTACTTTTGGGTTTCAGTCCCTCCCTCGACGGACCAGACAGACATCGACGCTATTATTAGGAGACTGCCAAGGACGCCGAGGCCGAGGCTGAGGCCACCAAAATTGCTGCCGAGGAGGCCGCCAAGGTTGCTACCGAGGCAAACACCAGGGCTGCTGCCGAGGAGGCCGCCAAGGAATCTGCCGGTGAGGCCGCTACCGAGGAGGCCTCCAAGGGGCCTACCGGGGAGGCCGGCAAGGCCGCTTCCGGGAAGCCGCCAAGGGGACTACCGGGGAGGCCGGCAAGGCTGTTGCCAAGGAGGCCATCAAGGGGTCTGCCGGGGAGGAGGTGGTCGATGACCAACCCTCTTCCTCTTCAGCCCCCACCCTGAGTAAGTACTTGAAGGCGGGCGATGATCTGTTCGTCAGCCTCCTAGGGACGGCATGCACCGAAGCGCCAGCCGAAGGGGAGGTGTTTGACGACGAGGTCCTCACTACTGCTGGGCTCCAGGTTGTTGATGAACCGAGAGCTAGCAGCAGCGGCTCCAAGGAAGACCAGCTCCTTCAGGCCATGAGCGCCAACTTCCAGAAGCTTCCGGCGCTCTATTGTGCCCGCAAAGACAAGGTGGACTCCAGGATGGCGGCCGTGGACAAGGCAGATGTAGACTTTCAGGAGCGTGTTGCTCAGATGCAAGTCTGGTTCGTCGAGGCCTGGCAAGATCTAAAGGCCACCCAGGACCAGCTATGCGAGCGCCTCGAGATCTCCTCCTGAAGCAGGTTGACATTGAGAAGGCCTAAGAGGTGGCGAAGGCACATGCCGCCAAAGATGAAGCTGATCAGATGCAGCGCCGCATCCTACTTGACACTCAAGAAGAAGACCTGGTTGCCCGTGAACAGGCACTTGCCACCAAGCTTCACGCCAAGGACAAGGTGGATGAAAAGCTTGTCGTGCAGCGGACACATGAGCTAAAACAGGAGCACAAGGGTGCACTTGATGCTCTGGACCTGGACCATGTCGGCAAGCTGAAGGAGGCCGTTGACGGTGCTGAGGCCGCAGAGGCTGTCAAGAACAAGCTGGCCGGCAAGGTGGAGAAGCTGGAGCTGGAGCTGGAGCAGCTGGAGAAGGAGATCTTGAAGCTAAAGAAGGACAGGGACATGACTGCCCACACCTTGGCGGAATTGTAGGTCACCATCTCCGACAAGACCAAGCTGCTCTCCGAGGCCAACAACTCCATCACTGATCTGAAGCTAAAGCTGGAGACCTTGGAGAGGACGCTTTCGGAGACCAGAGCCCGTGAAAAGACCCTGATCAAGGACCTCGCAAATGAGAGGCAGCTACTACAGAATGCTGCTGCCAACCACAACAACCTTGTGGATGGCACGAAGCTCTGGACCAGCCGCCTTGTTGACGTTGCGGAGAGGCTCACCATGCAGTTTGTCCGTCATGGGCATGCCAAGCTTCAGGTTCTCCCGAGAGGTGAACGTGACCGAAAGTGCCAGGCTGACCCTATTCTTCGAGCGCGTCCTCGACGCCCTGGTGTCGCTCCACTCCAATCGAGCAACTTATCTGGTCGAGGAGGCCCGGAAGCTTTGCCGGGGTGTCTTGACCAAGGTGCTCACCAAGGTGGCGTACTAGAACCCCAGTGTTGACTTTGCCAACACGCTCGAGAGCTTGCCGGAGGAAGCGGACCTCTAGGCGCTTGAAGAGCGTATCGAGCCCATCATTAGCTACGTTGGCGGGGTCAAGAGGCTGGAGGGCCAGCGCTGGGATTAACCGCTCCATTTCTTATCGCTGCTATGAGTTCGTACCCATGACAATTTTATCTTAAGTAGAATCGCGGCAACCATTGATGTAATATAACTTTGTTGTGTTTTGAACTGAATGTGTGTTATTTTCCTATTTGATTTCTGTTTGTACGTATTACACCCTATGCTAGTTGGATAGTCTTGCCGGTGCGTTAACCCTTTCCGCGAGCACTTTGAGGAATGGATCCTTAGCAGCCTGCTGGGGGTGTCGCTGTCGGGCAAGCCACCTTGTCGTTCTTGGCGTAGCCACTTGAGCTGTTGAGCAGACTCGAAACAGAACAAGGGTGCTGCCAATAGTGGCAGGGTTCCTTCGTGTATAGGTTTTTCATACAAAAACCAAAACCATTCGAGGGAAATAACCTTACAAAAAGGAAATCACTCAAAGTTTGGCGTGACTTAGCTTTTTGTTGTTGTGCAAATCGTCATTGAGGTTGCAGACGATACCGTTCGCCTGGCTGTTGGTACCAGAACAACATAGATGATCTTGATTTCCTCTACCACCAGTGTCTACCATGTCGCCTATTCGCGCTGGTGCGGGCGGACCGGCCCCAGACGAGCCGACCACCACGATCGTCTTCTTCTTCGAAGCCACATCGATGAAGAAACTGATGCACTAACTACTAGACCAGATTTGAGCAACTTCTGCCCCCTACCTGGCGCGCCAAGGATGTCGAGGAAACAACACCTATGGGACCATGATGATCCCTTCTATGGTTGGCGAGGCAAGGAGCTGTGCAAAGAGCAGGTCTAGAGATCAGCGCGAGGGATTTTTACCCAGGTTCGGGTCGCAATGGTGCATAAAACCCTAGTCCTGCTTGTCTGTATATCTTGTGTTCTTGAGTTCTTGAACTAGCTGCGGTCCATGCCCAGTCCAAAAAGTCTGAATCCCCTCTCAGTACACCTCGGGCCTCCTTTTATATGTCAAAAGGGGTTGCCACAACGGCACACGGGAGGTGGAAAGTATCTACAGTGCACATGCTTATTGCTGACATCGTAGGACAAACACATTTAATGCAATGCCTACGTGCCCTCTTACTTTATCGGGGACGATAACAGAAGTCGTCCCATCTGTTGCCGCCTCTTCCTGCCTTGACACATGTCTAGACTGACGAGGCATGCAGTGCCATGCTGGCTGGCTAGCTGCTATGCTGGTGTGGTGGTAGAGCCTCCACAAAGATTTGCATGCCGCCACGCAGGCATCTACCTAGTTGGCAAGCTAGTCATCGTACTGGAACGGTCGTGGGGTGGCACAAATCTTGTCGGGTGCAGGCCTGGTTGTGGCCCCGCAATTTCCCCCGACAAGGGCCTTGCCGGGGGGCTTCATCTCCTGGTCCTACGTGGACTTGCAGGCCATTAGTCTTCACAAAGATCTGCATGCTACTATGCATGCGTCCCCGAGTATTAGCCTTGACGCTGTTGATGGTGTCAAAGCTCTCAGCCTCAAGGGTGATGATCTTGCTAGTGCTTCACAAGCTTCCCCGGTAAGGGTCTTGCCGGGTCTATGCAAGCCGCCCCAGCAAGGGTGTTGCCGGGGGAGGTCCAGCTAGTCTCGTTCCCTTTGGATCACTGTCTTGAACGTTGTCTTGGTAGTCTTGTATCTTGTCCTCTACTGCCCCGCCAAGCCCTGCCGTAGGCGTGGCTGTGACTGTCGTGCACAAGTAAGGGGTATAGAAGAGCCCATACTTTTGTACACCGACACCATTCCTTCCCTCCATCCATGTAGCCGCAAAGGTTAGCCCTAAGACCAAAGTGTCTCATAGACTCTTGAAGATCAAACTCACTATCATCATACTCATCATAGTATCCATGTTCAACATCGTCTTGCAAATGATAATTTCCTAGAAAGAGTGATTCATTAGATATATGATTTTGACAATGTTCATCTCTATGAATTCTAATGGCTTCAGAAATGATATTGCTAATGATTCCAACATCTCCTTTGGCACGCATAAGGTCACGAAGCTCAAATAAACAATCTCCAAACTTAGGATCATTGGGATTCATCTTATTCAAAGCAATAGACTTATGAAGAATCTCATCTAAGTTTTCAAGGAATAATCCGGAAATCGTTCCTTAAGAAATCTCCATATAGGAAGCACAATCAAGAGTTGGCAAGCGACCAATCAAATTTCTAGGCAAACGTCTAGTGATAAGATTGATACTTCTAAGATTGCGAATCATGTCAATAGACTCATCAGGAGTCAACAAGGGGTTCACAAGGAGTAGTAATGTACTTGTTCAAGTGATATTCATGAAAAATTCCAAGCATCTTATTTTTTCCATTCACTATAGAACTCTCCATCAAGCATGGGCACACTACGTCTAATACTCCCCAACATAGACTGATCCATGTTCCTCCAATGGTGATTAAACCAAAGAATTGGAGACCAAAGCTCGGATACCAATTGAAAGGATCGAGAAGAGGTGTCTAGACGGGGGTGATTAGACCCTCAACAAATAAAGGTGGCAGTTTTTAAGTTTTTCAAGTTGAGGTTGGAAATTAGCACAATTTCAAACATTCACAATACAGTTCAAGCAAGCATGCAAAGAGTATATGAGCAACGGAAAGTAAAGCATGCAACTTGCAAGAAAGTAAAGGGATGGGATTGGAGTGTGCGAACGAAATTGGAAACACGGAGATTTTTGGCGTGGTTCTGATAGGTGGTGCTATCGTACATCCATGGTTGAGACTTCAGCCCACGAAGGGGTAACGGCTGCGCGAGTCCACGGAGGGCTCCACCCATGAAGGGTCCATGAACAAGAAACCTTGTCTATCCCACCATGGCCATCGCCCATGAAGGACTTCCCTCACTTGGGTATATCTTCACAAAGTAGGTAATCTCCTTGCCCTTACAAACTCCTTGGTTCAACTCCACAATCTTGACACAGGCTCTCAAGTGACACCTAACCAATCTAGGAGACACCACTCTCCAAAAGTTAATAGATGGTGTGTTGATGATCAACTCCTTGCTCTTGTGCTTAAAATGATAGTCTCCCCAACACTCAACTCTCTCTCACAGATTTGGCTATAGTGGAAAGATGATTTGAGTGGAAAGCAACTTGGGGAAGGCTAGAGATCGAGATTCTTGTGGTTGGAATGGAATGTCTTGGTCTCAACACATGAGTAGGTGGTTCTCTCTCAGAAAATGAATGTTGGAAGTGTAGGCACGTTCTGATGGCTCTCTCCACGAATGAAGAGTGGGTGGAGGAGTATATATAGCCTCCACACAAAATCTAGCCGTTACACACAGATTCCCAAACTCGGTGAGACCGAATAGTGAAACTCGGTCAGACCGATCTGGTTCAAAATGTGAACGTTAGAGTTTTCAGTGGGACCGACAAGGTCAATGATACGTCAATTTTGCATCATGCTTTCATATTGATATTTATTGCATTATGGGTTGTTATTACATGATATATCACAATTCTTATGCCTATTCTCTCTTATTTTACAAGGTTTATATGAAGAGGGAGAATGCCAGCAGCTGGGATTCTAGGCTGGAAAAGGAGAAAATATTATAGACCTATTCTGCACAGCTCCAAAAGTCCTGAAACTCCAGGAAAGTCATTTTTGGAATTAATAAAAAATACTGGTGAAAGAATCAACATCAGGGGGCCCACACCCTGTCCACGAGGGTGGGAGCCCCCCCCTATGGCGTGCCCCCTGCCTCATGGGCCCCCTGACAGCCCTCCAGTAGCCATGTTCTGCTATATGAAGTATTTTACCCTGAAAAAAAATCATAAGCAAGCTTACGGGACGACACTCCGCCGCCACGAGGCGGAACCTTGGCGGAACCAATCTAGGGCTCCAGCGGAGCTGTTCTGCCGGGGAAACTTCCCTCCGGGAGGGGGAAATTATCACCATCGTCATCACCAACAATCCTCTCATTGGGAGGGGGTCAATCTCCATCAACATCTTCACGAGCACTGTCTCCTCTCAAACCCTAGTTCATCTTGTATCCAATCTTTGTACCAAAACCTCATATTGGTACATGTGGGTTGCTAGTAGTGTTGATTACTCCTTGTAGTTGATGCTAGTTGGTTTATTTGGTGGAAGATCATATGTTCAGATCCTTAATGCATATTAATACCCTCTGATTATGAACATGAATATGCTTTATGAGTAGTTACATTTGTTCCTGAAGACATGGGAGAAGTCTTGCTATAAGTAGTCATGTGAATTTGGTATTCGTTCGATAGTTTGATGAGATGTATGTTGTCTCTCCTCTAGTGGTGTTATGTGAACATCGACTACATGACACTTCACCATTGTTTGGGCCTAGAGGAAGTCATTGGGAAGTAATAAGTAGATGATGGGTTGCTAGAGTGACAGAAGCTTAAACCCTAGTTTATGTGTTGCTTCGTAAGGGGCTGATTTGGATCCATATGTTTCATGCTATGGTTAGGTTTACCTTAATACTTCTTTTGTAGTTGTGGATGATTGCAATATGCGTTAATCATAAGTGGGATTCTTGTCCAAGAAAGGGCAGTACCCAAGCACCGGTCCACCCACATACCAAATTATCAAAGTAACGAACACGAATCATATGAGTGTGATGAAAACTAGCTTGACGATAATTCCCATGTGTCCTCGTGAGCGTTTTTCACATTATAAGAACTTGTCCAGGCTTGTCCTTTGCTACAAAAATGATTGGGCCACCTTGATGCACCTTATTTACTTTCATTGCTTGTTACCCGTTACAAATTACCTTATCACAAAACTTTCTGTTACCTGTAATTTCAGTGCTTGCAGAGAATACCTTACTGAAAACCGCTTGTCATTTCCTTCTGCTCCTTGTTGGGTTCGACACTCTTACTTATCGAAAGGACTACGATAGATCCGCTACACTTGTGGGTCATCAAGAATCTTTTCTGGCGCCGTTGCCGGGGAGTGAAGTGCCTTTGGTAAGTGGAACTTGGTAAGGAAAAATTTATATAGTGTGCTGAAATTTACTGTCACTTGTTACTATGGAAACTAATCCTTTGAGGGGCATCTTCGGGGTATCTTCACCCCGACCAGTAGAGTAAAGAGTTGCTCCTAAACCTACTTAACCTACTAACAATGTTTAGTTTGAAATTCCTTCGGGTATGGTAGAGAAACTGCTAGCTAATCCTTTTATGGGAGATGGAACATTGCACCCCGACTTGCACCTAATCTATGTGGATGAAGTTTGTGGATTATTTAAGCTTGCAGGTAGGCCTAAGGATGTTATCAAGAAGAAGGTATTCCCTTTATCTTTGAAGGGAGAGGCATTCACATGGTTTAGGCTATGTGATGATATGGGATCATGGAACTACAACTGAATGAAATTGGAATTTCATCAGAAGTTTTATCCTATGCATCTTGTTCATCGTGATCGTAATTACATATATAATTTTTGGCCTCGCAAAGGAGAAAGCATCGCTCAAGCTTGGGGGAGGCTTAAGTCAATGTTATATTCATGCCCCAATCATGAGCTCTCAAGAGAAATGATTATTCAAAATTTTTATGCTCGGCTTTCTCTCAACAATCGCTCCATGCTCGATACTTCTTATGTTGGGTCTTTTATGATGAAGACTATTGAATTCAAATGGTAATTATTGGAAAGAATTAAACGCAAATCCGAAGATTGGGATTCCGACGATGGTAAGGAGTCAGGTATGACACCTAAGTTTGATTGTGTTAAATCTTTTATGGATACCGATGCTTTTCGTGGATTTAGCACTAAATATGGACTTGACTCTGAGATAGTAGCTTCTTTCTGTGAATCATTTGCTACTCGTGTTGATCTCCCTAAAGAGAAGTGGTTTAAATATAATACTCCCACTGAAGTAAAAGTAGTTGCACCTATTACAGCTGAAGAAATGACTATCACTTATAATGATCCTATTGTTCCTACTACCTATATTGAGAAACCACCTTTCCCTGTTAGGATAAAGGATCATGCTAAAGCTTCAACTGTGGTTCGTAAGAGTAATACTAGAACATACACACCTCCTGAGCAAATTAAAGTTGAACCTAGTATTGCTATGGTTAAAGATCTCCTGGCTGATAATATTGATGGGCATGTTATTTATTTCTATGATCAAGCTGCTAGAATTGCTAGACCCGATGCTAAGAAACATAGACCTGTTGTAGGCATGCATGTTATTTATGTTAAAATAGGAGATCATTGTTATCATGGCTTATGTGATATGGGTGCTAGTGCTAGTGCAATACCTCATTCTTTATATGAAGAAATTATGCATGACATTACACCTGCTGAGATAGAAGATGTTGATGTTACAATTAAGCTTGCCAATAGAGATACTATTTCACCAATTGAGATTGTTAGAGATCTTGAAGTCTTGTGTGGGAAAGTTAAATATCCTGCTGATTTTCTTGTTCTTGGTTCCCCACAACATAGCTTTTGTCCTATTATATTTGGTAGACCATTCTTGAACACTGTTAATGCTAGGATTGACTGCGAAAAAGATGTTGTTATGATTGGTTTGGATGATATGACTCATGAGTTTAATTTTGCTAAATTTCGTAGACAACCTCATGACAAAGAATTGCCTAGTAAGGATGAAGTTATTGGTCTTGATTCTATTGCCATGCCTCCTAATGGTCCTTTAGAACAATATTTGCTAGACCATGAAAATGATATGTTCATGAATGAAAGAAGGGAAATAGATGAAGTATTCTTTAAATAGGGACCTATTTTAAAACACAACTTGCCGGTTGAAATTCTAGGGGATCCTCCACCACCCAAGGGTGATCTCGTGTTCGAGCTTAAACCATTACCTAATACTCTTAAATATGCTTATCTTGGTGAAAAGAAAATATATCTTGTTATTATTAGTGCTAACCTTTCAGAGCAGGAAGAGCAGAGATTATTGAAAAATCTGAAGAAGCACCGTGCTGCTATTGGATATACTCTTGATGGTCTTAAGGGCATTAGTCCCACTCTATGTCAACACAAAATAAAATTGGAAGAACACGCCAAACCAGTTATTGATCACCAACGACGGTTAAATCCTAAGATGAAGGAAGTGGTAAGAAAGGAAATACTGAACCTCCTAGAGGCAGGTATAATTTACCCCGTTGCTGATAGCCAGTGGGTAAGTCTTGTTTATTGTGTCCCTAAGAAGGGAGGTATTACTATCGTTCCTAATGATAAAGATGAATTGATCCCACAAAGAATTATTACAGGTTATAGGATGGTAATTAATTTCCACAAATTAAATAAAACTACTAAAAAGGATCATTACCCCTTACCTTTTAATGATCAAATGCTAGAAAGATTATCCAAACATACATATTTTTACTTTCTAGATGGTTACTCTGGTTTCTCTCAAATACCTGTGTCAGTGGAGGATCAAGAAAAGACCACTTTTACTTGTCCTTTCGGTACTTTTGCTTATAGACGTATGCCTTTTGGTTTATGTAATGCACCTGCTACCTTCCAAAGATGCATGATGGTGATACATCTCCATCGTATCTACTTTTCCAAACACTTTTGCCGTTGTTTTGGACTATAACTTGCATGATTTGAATGGAACTAACCCGGACTAACGTTCTTTTCACCAGAACTGCCATGGTGTTATTTTTGTGCAGAAATAAAAGTTCTCGGAATGACCTGGTAATCCACGGAGCAACTTTTCAGAATTAATAAAAAAATACTGGCGAAAGAATCAGCGTCAGGGGCCCACACCCCATCCACGAGGGTGGGGGGCGCGCCCCCTCCCCTAGGGCACGCCCCCCTGCCTTGTGGCCCCCCTGGTGCTCCACCAACCTCAACTCCAACTCCATATATTCACGTTCGTGGAGAAAAAAAATATAAGAGAAGGATTCATCACGTTTTACGATACGGAGCCGCCGCCAAGTCCTAAACTCTCTCTGGAGGGCTCATTTGGAGTCCGTTCAGGGCTCCGGAGAGGGGAATCTGTCGCCGTCGTCATCATCAACCATCCTCCATCGCCAATTTCATGATGCTCACTGTCATGCGTGAGTAATTCCATTGTAGGCTTGCTGGACGGTGATGGGTTGGATACGATTTGCCTTGTAATCGAGTTAGTTTTGTTAGGGTTTGATCCATAGTATCCACTATGTTCTGAGATTGATGTTGCTATGACTTTGCTATGCTTAATGCTTGTCACTAGGGCCCGAGTGCCATGATTTAAGATCTGAACCTATTATGTTTTCATGAATATATGTGAGTTCTTGATCCTATCTTGCAAGTCTATAGTCACCTATTGTGTGTTATGATCCGTTAACCCCGAAGTGACAATAATCGGGATACATACCGGTGATGACCGTAGTTTGAGGAGTTCATGTATTCACTAAGTGTTAATGCTTTGGTCCAGTAATCTCTTAAAAGGAGGCCTTAATATCCCTTAGTTTCCATAAGGACCCCTCTGGCACGGAAGGGTAGGACAAAAGATGTCATGCAAGTTCTTTTCCATAAGCATGTATGACTATATTCGGAATACATGCCTACTTTCCATTGATGAACTGGAGCTAGTTTTGTGTCACCCTATGTTATAACTATTACATGAGGAATCGCACACCACATAATTATCCATCAGATATCCAATGCCTACGAGCTTTTCACATATTGTGCTTTGCTTAGTTACTTTACCGTTGCTACTGTTACAATTACTACAAAACTGCTACTATTACTTTTGCTACTGTTACAGTTACTTCCATATTACTTTGCTACTAAATACTTTGCTGGAGATACTAAGTTATCCAGGTATGGTTGAATAGACAACTCAACTTCTAATACTTGAGAATATTCTTTGGCTCCCCTTGTGTCGAATCAATAAATTTGGGTTGAATACTCTACCCTCAAAAACTGTTGCGATTTCCTATACTTGCGGGTTATCAAGACTATTTTGTTGCGCCGTTGCCGGGGAGCATAGCTTTATTCTTTGAGTCACTTGGGATTTATATCTGCTGATCACTATGAAGAACTTGAAAGATGAAAGAACTAAGATTTATCCCTCAACTACGAGGGAGGTAAGGAACTGCCATCTAGCTCTGCACTTGATTCTCCTTCTGTTATGAGTAAAATTGCGACACCTAAACCTGCTTCTGCTATTAATTCTGATATGTTGCATGTTATTGATGATGACACATCTGCTATGCATGATACTTATGATGAAACTACTTCTATGCTTGATACTATTGTGCCATTAGGTGAATTTCTTGATGAACAACTTGCTAGGGCTAGGGAGAATGAAATTATTGAAACTGATAATATTGATGATAGTGATGATGAAGGTTCTCCCCCTAAATATGAATTTCCTGTTGTTCCTGAGGGTTATGTTATGGATGAAGAAATTGCTAGAGATTTTCTTGCTTGCAATGATAGATCAGATCTTAAGAAATTATTAGCTAAGCTGAAACAAAAGTCTCTGAATGCTAGAATGAAACATGACCCCGCTTTTTCTACTTCACCTATCTTTGTTACTAATAAGGATTGTGATTTCTCTGTTGATCCTGTGATAATTACTTTGGTTGAATCTGATCCTTTTTATGGCAATGAATTTGAAACTGTAGTGGCACATCTTACTAAGTTAAATGATATAGCCACCCTGTTTACTAATGATGAGAAATCTCGCTATTATTATATCCTTAAATTATTTCCTTTCTCATTAAAGGGTGATGCTAAGACATGGTTTAATTTCCTTGATCCTGGTTGTGTGCGTAGTCCCCAGGATATGATTTATTACTTCTCCGCTAAATATTTCCCAGCTCATAAGAAACAAGCTGCCTTAAGGGAGATATATAATTTTGTGCAAATCGAAGAAGAGAGTCTCCCACAAGCTTGGGGGAGGCTTCTCCGATTACTTAATGCTTTGACTGATCATCCTCTTAAGAAAAATGAAATACTTGATATCTTCTATAATGGACTAACGATGCTTCCAAGGACCACCTGGATAGTTGTGCTGGTTGTGTTTTCAGGGAAAGGACAGTCGACCAAGCTGAATTGCTATTGAATAATATGTTGGCAAATGAAAATAATTGGACACTTCATGAACCAAATCCTAAGCCAACTCTGAAGAAAAGAGGTGTTCTACTTCTCAGTCCTGAAGATATGCAAGAGGCAAAGAAATCTATGAAAGAGAAAGGTATTAAAGCTGAAGATGTTAAAAATTTACCTCCTGTCGAAGAAATACATGGCCGCAATACACCACTTAAAGAAATACAAGGTCTTGATAACCCGACACAGGTAGTGAAGGTAAACTCTCTTTATAGATGTGATAAAGTTGAAATCTCGTCTACTAAGTTTGCAAGTCGATGCTTTGATGATTTTATGGATAAACAAGAAAATTTCAATGATTATGTTTGTAGACAATTGAAAAGTAATTCTTATATGATTGGACGCTTGAGTGATTATATGTCTGGAGTTAAGGATGAACTTAAACTCACCAATAAACATGTTTCGATGGTCACCACTCAAGTAGAACAAGTACTTAAGCCTCAGAGTGATTTACTTGATGAACTAAATAATAAACATGATTTTGTTGTTAGAGTGGCTACTAGAACTGGTAAAATGACTCAGGAACCTTTGTATCCTGAAGGCCACCCTAAGAGAATTGAGCAAGATTCTCAGAGAAATAATTTAGATGCTCCTAGTCCTTCTAAAAAGAAGAAAAAGAAAAATGATAGGACTTTGCATGCTTCTAGTGAACCTATTGTAGAAACACCTGAGAATCCTAATGATATTTCTATCTCTGATGGTGAAACACAATCTGGAGATGAACATGAACCTAGCAATAATGCTAATAGTGATGTTCATGAAGATGCTCAACCTAGCAATAACAACGATATAGAAAATGAACCTGTTGTTGATCTTGATAACCCACAATCAAAGAATCAACGATATGATAAGAGAGACTTCGTTTCTAGGAAGCATGGTAGAGAAAGAGAACCATGGGTTCAAAAGCCCATGCCGTTCCCCCTAAACCATCCAAGAAAAAGGATGATGATGAGGACTTTGAGCACTTTGCTGAAATGATTAGACCTATCTTTTGCGTATGCGCTTGACCGATATGCTTAAGACAAACCCTTACGATAAATACATGAAAGATATCATTACATTTTATGGGTGGAATACCTAAGAAACTTGGTGATCCAGGTTTATGTGATCTTGGAGCCGGTGTTAGTGTTATGCCCCCTTTCTTTATACCATAGACTTGAACTAAATAAGTTGACACCTACTGAGATATCCTTGCAAATGGCCGATAAATCAACTGCTATACCTGTCGGTATTTGTGAGGACGTGCCTGTTGTTGTTGCAAATGTTACTATCTTAACAGACTTTGTCATTCTTGATATTCCTGAGGACGACAGTATGTTGATTATCCTTGGTAGACCCTTTTTAAATACTGCAGGTGCTGTTATTGATTGCAACAAAGGCAATGTCACCTTTCATGTTAATGGTAATGAGCATACGGTACACTTTCCGAGGAAACAACCTCAAGTTCATAGCATAAATTCTATTGGAAAATTTCCATCAATTATATTTGGAGGTTTTGGATTTCCTCTTCTTACTACAAACAAGAAGTATGATATTCTTATTATTGGGGATGTTCATATCCTCGTTGAGGTAACCTAGTGTCATTTTGAAATTTCTCCGGTTTCATGCGATTCGAAATGAGTTTGTTAACAAGACTTGATCAACCTTGTTAGTGGATTCCTTTTGATGAGCATGAGATGGATGAAGTTAGGAGGCACAACCTTCTATACCTCTCTTTACTTCCTGTTAATTAGAATAAATAAAGTAGAAATAGTATATTTTGTCTGTTTTTTGTGAATTATCCATGCAATAAAAAATATACCAAAAATAAAAGTTCTGCAAATGCCCTGCCAATTTAATACGATTTTTTCTAGAATATTTGAGAATATCTGGCACTGAGAACACAGCAGGGGGAGCAAGCACCTGACCACGAGGGTCCAGGGCGCACCCCCTGCCTCGTGGGCCCATGGTGGCCCCCCCTCCACTTATTCCTGCACCCACACTCTTCTTCTTCCTCCCAAAAAATCACTATCCAACTCAATCACGAGTTCTAGCTCATTTTGCTGCCATTTTCGATCTCCTTGCTTAAAGCTCCATTCACAAAACTGCTTTGGGGGATTGTTCTTTGGTATGTGACTCCTGCTATGATCCAATTAGTTTTTTGTTCTAGTGCTTTATTTATTGTAATTTTTTGCTGCTAAGGTGACCCTATTCTTGAGCTTGCATGTCGAATTTATGAGGTCCCAAGTAATTCTAATGCATGATAGAGGCTCTAGGCACTTGTGGGAGTAGTTTCTATCAATTTTATTGAGTTTGGTTCACTTTTATTTTGAGTGACTAAAAATTTCAGAAATTTTTCAGAGGAAGAAATATGTCCAGGAAAATGTATCAAGGTGGTTCTTCAAGGAAGAAAGGACCCAGGCTCGCAATACGTGAGAAGGACGATGAACCACCAAGGGTATCCTATGTGCGGCCTTCTGAATGGCCGTCAGAGGATTTTATGGTCAAAGCAGGCATCAAGGATGAATTTGATGCATATGTGCGTAATGCCGATCTTGAGGACTTCATGCAAGATAAGTGTCCTCAACACTACATTTGACTGATTCATTCGTGAGAAGGTTTAAATTTACATCTTCACGTAATTCTCAAAATGTCATGTTTGATATTTATGATAAATCATATACCATGGACCTAGAAGATTTCACTACTGCTTGTAAACTCCCGCAGTGGGGGCAGTGTTAATGAACCTCGTAAATCTGAATCTAAAGACTTTCTTGCTAGTATCACTGTGGGAGAATCTAGAGAAAGAGCACAAGCTACCATAGGGAGCATTCACTTTCCCGCTATACATTATTTTGCTCTCTTCATTGGTAGATGCATTAACGGTAAAGATGAAGCATGTCACATGTGTGTTCCTGATCTTTGTGTTCTCAAGAGTGTTGTATTAGATGATAAACAATACAACTTGGGGGCAATTGTTGCATGTAGGTTGCATAATAATGGTTTAGTTGGAGACTTTTTTGGAGGGATTTATGCGACCCATGTGGCTAATTATCTTGGTATACCTATACATGAAAATGATAGGGAGTTGCCTCCCGCTTATTTAGATTATAATGCCATGGTTAATCATCATTTTCTTGAGAGGAATGAACAATTCCTCCAGTATTGACTAATCTTTGATAGACGACGCGTTGTCCATATTACTCTCCCTGCTCCTGCCCTCTTTGACTATCAGGCAAAAGGAAGATATGTTATCACCAGGGAAGAGGCAAACGAGTACGAGAGGAGGACGGAGGCAGCTCGCCGCCATGCTGCAGCTCAGGAGGCAATGGCTGTTGCATCTCAGTACAACTCGAGTTACAACTTCAGATATCCACCAGGCCATCCATGGGCATAGACCAACTTAGGCCAAAAGCCTAAGCTTGGGGGAGTACGTATTTCTCACCGACATTACATTCATGTTCACACATTCATTCTAGTTGTCGGTGCTCATACTTTTTCATTGTACTATCCAAGCTAGTTTATTTTATTTTCTTGCTTTCTTCTTGTGTGGTTGAATAATCTTAAGAAAAACAAAAAAAAATAGTAATAGCTTTTAGCTAGTTTATTTTCCATGCATGTAGTAGTACTAACTAAAAGAAAAACTCAAAAAAATTGTTCTTCTTTTTTGCTTGTTGGGAGCTTCCCGTGTAAATAGTTTTATTTCTTTTCTTTTCCCTTGGGGATTGAGAGGAGAAGACCTTTATGGAATTGTTGAGTGGCTCTTTAATGCATAATTGATTTATTTTAACCAAGAGCCCGTATTACTTTGTCTTCTCTCTTGAAATGAATGCTTGCAGATTCCAGCTTAGTCCAATGCACGTGCACTACTATTATTATTATCCACACTGTTCGGTCATGCAAGTGAAAGGCAATAATGATGATATATGATGAAATGATTGAGATAAGAGGAGCTAGTATGAACTCGACCTCTCTTGTTTTTGTAAATATGATTAGTTCATCATTCTTGATTCAGCCTATTATGAATAGACATGTTTGCAATGACAATTAGAGATTATAGTTGCTTATGCAATGCTTAATTAGCTAGGAGCTTATAATGGTTTACCTTGTGTGCCAACATGCTATTAAAATGGTTGTGATGTGGTATGATAGGGTGGTATCCTCCTTTGAACGATTCGAGTGACTTGACTTGGCACATGTTCACGCATGTAGTTGAAACAAAATCAACATAGCCTTCACGATATTTATGTTCATGGTGGATTATATCCTACTCATGCTTGCACTCAGTGTTGATTAATTTTAATGCATGTTCATGACTGTTGTCGCTCTCTCAGTTGGTCGCTTCCTAGTCTCTTTCTAGCCTTCACCTGTACTAAGCGGGAATACTTCTTGTGTATCCAAACTCCATAAACCACAAAGTTATTCCAAATGAGTCCACCATACCTTCCTATATGCGGCATCTACCTGTCGTTCCAAGTAAATTTGTATGTGCCAAACTCTAAACCTTCAAATGAAATTCTGTTTTGTATGCTCGAACAGCTCATGTATCAACTAGGGTTGTCTGTATCTTCCATGTTAGGCGGGTTATTCTCAAGAGGAGTGGACTCCGCTCCTCATTCACGAGAAAATGGCTAGTCACCGGGATGCCCAGTCCCATGCTCAAATCAAATCAAAATAATTGCAAACAAAACTCCCCCAGGATTGTTGTTAGTTGGAGGCACCCGTTGTTTCGGGCAAGCCATCGATTGATGCTTATTGGTGGAGAGGGAGTATAAACTTTACCATTCTTTTTGGGAACCGCCTATAATGTGTGTAGCATGAAAGATATCGAGATCTCTCAGTTGTTATGTTGACAATGAAAGTATACCACCCAATATATTATTATCTCTGTTTCAAAAATCGAGCTCTAGCACCTCTACAAATCCCTGCTTCCCTCTGCGAAGGGCCTATCTATTTACTTTTATGTTGAGTCGTCACCCTCTTATTTAAAAGCACCCTCTGGAGAGCACCGCTGTCATTTGCATGCATTACTATTAGTTTATATTGGGTATGACTATGACTGGATCTCTTTCACCATGAATTACAATGTTTAGTCAGTCCTTGATCTTTAAAGGTGCTCTGCATTTATCTTTTGCGGTCTCAGAAAGGGCTAGCAAGATACCATTTTGTTATATCATATTATGATTGTTTTGAGAAAGTGTTGTCATCCGAGTTTTATTATTATTGCTCGCTAGTTGATTATGCCATTGATATGAGTAAACATGAGACCTAAGTGATATTGTGAATATGGTTAGTTCATAATCTTTGCTGAAAACTTAAATGCTGGCTTTACATAATTACAACAACAAGAGCAAACAGAGTTTGTAAAAGTTTTTCTTTATCACTTTCAGTTTATCAACTGAATTGCTTGAGGACAAGCAAAGGTTTAAGCTTGGGGGAGTTGATACGTCTCTGTCGTATCTACTTTTCCAAACACTTTTGCCCTTGTTTTGGACTCTAACTTGCATTATTTGAATGGAACTAACCCAAACTGATGTTGTTTTCAGCAGAACTGCGATGGTGTTATTTTTGTGCAGAAATAAAAGTTCTTAGAATGACCTAGAAATCCACGGAGCAAATTTTCAGAATTAATAAAAAATACTGGCGAAAGAATCAGTGTCAGGGGGACCACACCCTGTCCACAAGGGTGGGGGGCGCGCCCCCTCCCCTAGGGCACGCCCCCCTGCCTCGTGGCCCCCCTGGTGCTCCACCGACCTCAACTCCAACTCCATATATTCACGTTCGGGGAGAAAAAATAGAAGAAAAGGATTCATCACGTTTTACAATACGGAGCCGCCGCCAAGCCCTAAACTCTCTCGGGAGGGCTGATCTGGAGTCCGTTCGGGGCTCCGGAGAGGGGAATCCATCGCCGTCGTCATCATCAACCATCCTCCATCACCAATTTCATGATGCTCACCGCCGTGCGTGAGTAATTCCATCGTAGGCTTGCTGGACGGTGATGGGTTGGATGGGATTTACCATGTAATCGAGTTAGTTTTGTTAGGGTTTGATCCCTAGCATCCACTATGTTCGGAGATTGATGTTGCTATGACTTTGCTATGCTTAATGCTTGTCACGAGGACCAGACCTCAAACAGTCTGATCTCCGTGCATCAGTGTAGCGACCAGACCTCAAACAGTCTGATCTCCGTGCATCAGTGCCATCCCTGGATCGGTAATGCTGACACGCACAGTACTTGAAGGATTTATAATAGAGTAGCAATCACACACTTATTACATCGAATGTCTCAAAAGAGAAACTTATTACAATAATATGGCTTAAGGCTATCTAATATTGATAACATCGGAAGGCTTGGAAGATAAAGTGAGTCCATCAACTCCAACGGCATAGCTGAGTGAAAGATCACGACCTAAGGCACCTTACTCATCGTCTGAAAAGTCTGCAACATGAACTTTGCAGCCTGAAACAGGTCAGCACATGGAATATGCTGGCAAAGTAACACATAGAGAATAATGAACAGATAATTGCTATCACTACATGCAATATGGCTAGTGTCAAGCTCTCTGGTTACAGTTTTGCATAAAGCCATTTTTTCCTACAACAAAGGAATAAATTTATTTAACTATCATGGTGGTTGTTAAACATTGAGAAGGTTACTCCAACTTAATCCCAATTAAACATCATCATTAAACCCAATCAATTTATTTAAGTAATATGATGAGATGAACATGATAATCCAAGAACCAGATACTCAAGATGTCCATAACCGGGAACACGGCTAACCATGATTAGTTTGTACACTCTGCAGAGGTTTGCGCACTTTTACCCACAAGACTCGATCTCTTCCGTTGGATTTCTTGCACTACATGGTGTTTGAGAAATGGATGACCGAGACACAGTCTTTCAGAAGCATTAACTCCTTACTCTGGGTAGACAGTACCAACCTACATCCCCTACATCTGCTAGTCTACCACTGAAGAAGGTCACACAACTTACTCAACTATGCTAGAGCCCGTAATAGCTTGTGGCTGCACATGGAAGTTTGTAGCATGAATAATCTTATGACCCCTTTGAGCCTGGGTGGCGGTCCATAGTAAAATCACACGGTACCCTGGGATTTCAAGAAAAACAGACAACACTGGGTTCTCCAGGTGCCTCAATCCACCCAGATGTGTATTAAAGTTGCCACCTTAAGTTAACCATTATTTAACAAAACTCACATCTGCCATGGATACACTCACCCAATCCATGTCTACTAGCATAGCATAGCAATAAGCAGTACACAGAAGTAACTCCCAGAGGTTTGATAATAAATAGGCGAATAGGTACTACCTCATCTACTTCCCAAAACCCGCATATTAATCAGATCCTAGTCATGCAATGTTTGATCGATTGATCTAATGCAATAAAACTGGGTAGTAAAGAGGTATGATCAAAGTGTTACTTGCCTTGCTGATGACCTGCAAAACCTAGAGACTCGTAGTAGCACGCTTCGCACTCTGGGTACTCTATCACAAACAAACAAGCATACAATAAGAAATCAATCTAGAAAGCATGGGTAAAACTCAAATAAGAGATCTAACCAGAAAGTTCAACTCAAGAACTCCGGTTTGCAAAAAGAAACAAATCAAACGAAGCAATGAAACTCAAACTGCGAAAGAAACAAGATCCGATTACTAATCTGGACTTAAGTCAAATTTTACAGTACCAAAATCTTGTTCAAGTTGGCTAAACAGAAAGAGGGCTTCGAGACGAAACTCTAGACGCTTGAATCGCCTGATTCCAATAAACGAGCGAAAAGATAAACTAAAACTAAGATTCCGGCTGAAATCACGATCAAAAGTAATCGCGGAAAACCCTAGAAGAAGAAAAATTAACGAACAGGCTAACGAATGAACGTTCGCTGTCTGCGGCTAAACGATGAAAACCGTTTGTTAAAACGAACGTACGAATGGGCGTTTGCTAAATAGCTAAACCAAAAAAATACTAAAACCGATCTAATAAAAAACCTAGGGTTTCTAAAAAAACGAACGATTTTTCTTCGAAATCCGGGGCTACCACGGGACGGCGGCGGCGGCACCCTCCAGTGAGGGCGGCGGGGCGGCGGGATCCGGCGATGGCGGTGGCGGGCTCCGGCGGCGGCGCGGTGGTGCAGCGGCGGCGCAGTGG